>NC_089838.1:2052006-2352006 GCF_035609145.1 Eleutherodactylus coqui
ACAAGCTGCTCCTGACCTGCAGGAAGGCGAGCGTTCCCGGGGCTTCTTGTAAATTACGTATTACAGGTAGCGGTCTGAATAACGCCGCGCTCGCGCAGCCGTAGGTGGAATCTGCTTGTGGAGGCCCGCAGCGGATCCCGGCTGTGAGCCCGGCTGTGACCCTGCGTACGGCCGCGTAATGTACTGCGCATAACTGCGTTCTCACACCGGCGGTCATGCGCTGTACAGCTTTGTATTTCCCGCGCCGTTGCTTAGCGATGACCCGGGCTCCCGCAGCCCGTACATAATGTAGCCGTGCATTCTGTAGTTCCAACCACTGATGTGAGCGGGATTGTGTAATCCGTGCATTTGACTGAACCGCAGATTACCGCCAATCAGAAGCATCCAGAATACGTAATTCCTACCCGGTGTTGTGGGACCGGCCTGGGTGGGTCCTTACCAGTTTAAACCATTGGATAACGGCGATCACGTGACTGGAGACCGCGGCCTTCGGTCACTCCAGGCTCTCGGCTGCAGGAGCAAGGAGATTTTACATTTCCCCGGCCCGGCTCGTGCGCTTCCATCCACCATTTTACAGATGGTCACAGGAGGAGAAAATTCACGTTGGGGGAAAAATCCGGAGGCCTTAGGTAAGTAATGTCACCTCCCCTCACGGATCTCGTCTGTGAGGGGAGGGGAGACTTTAACTTTTACATGATCGGCAATCACGTGACCAGGCACCGCATACCGCCACCCCCTGGGAAGGAGCAGGGAGGTATAACATTTCCCAGACAATCCTTGGCTTCTGCACATGCGTCCACCACGTTGCCGACAGGCGCATGCGCAGAAGCCAGGGGAGGGTCCGCAAATATAGATCCCGTCGGGAGACAAATGTGGGGGCCTCAGGTAAGTAGTTTCATCTCCCCTCAGGATACGATCAGTGAGGGGCCTCAGGTAAGTAGTTCCATCTCCCCTCAGGATACAATCAGTGAGGCTCCTCAGGTAAGTAGTTTCATCTCCTCTCAGGATACGATCAGTGAGGCTCCTCAGGTAAGTAGTTTCATCTCCCCTCAGTATACGATCAGTGAGGCTCCTCAGGTAAGTAGTTCCATCTCCCCTCAGGATACGATCAGTGAGGGGCCTCAGGTAAGTAGTTTTATCTCCCTTCAGGATACGATCAGTGAGGGGCCTCAGGTAAGTAGTTTCATCTCCCCACAGGATACGATCAGTGAGGGGCCTCAGGTAAGTAGTTTTATCTCCCTTCAGGATACGATCAGTGAGCGGCCTCAGGTAAGTGGTTTCATCTCCCCACAGGATACGATCAGTGAGGGGCCTCAGGTAAGTAGTTTTATCTCCCTTCAGGATACGATCAGTGAGGGGCCTCAGGTAAGTAGTTTCATCTCCCCACAGGATACGATCAGTGAGGGGCCTCAGGTAAGTAGTTTCATCTCCCCTCAGTATACGATCAGTGAGGGGTCTCAGGTAAGTAGTTTCATCTCCCCTCAGGATACGATCAGTGAGGCTCCTCAGGTAAGTAGTTTAATCTCCCCTCAGGATACGATCAGTGAGGGGCCTCAGGTAAGTAGTTTCATCTCCCCTCAGTATACGATCAGTGAGGCTCCTCAGGTAAGTAGTTTCATCTCCCCTCAGGATACGATCAGTGAGGGGCCTCAGGTAAGTAGTTTCATCTCCCCTCAGGATACGATCAGTGAGGGGCCTCAGGTAAGTAGTTTCATCTCCCCTCAGTATACGATCAGTGAGGGGCCTCAGGTAAGTAGTTTCATCTCCCCACAGGATACGATCAGTGAGGCTCCTCAGGTACGTAGTTTCATCTCCCCTCAGGATACGATCAATGAGGGGCCTCAGGTAAGTAGTTTCATCTCCCCACAGGATACGATCAGTGAGGGGCCTCAGGTAAGTAGTTTCATCTCCCCTCAGGATACGATCAGTGAGGGGCCTCAGGTAAGTAGTTTCATCATCCCTCAGGATACGATCAGTGAGGCTCCTCAGGTAAGTAGTTTCATCTCCCCTCAGGATACGATCAGTGAGAGGCCTCAGGTAAGTACTTTCATCTCCCTTCAGGATACGATCAGTGAGGGGCCTCAGGTAAGTAGTTTCATCTCCCCTCAGTATACGATCAGTAAGGGGCCTCAGGTAAGTAGTTTCATCTCCCCTCAGGATACGATCAGTGAGGGGCCTCAGGTAAGTGGTTTCATCTCCCCTCAGTATACGATCAGTGAGGGGCCTCAGGTATGTAGTTTCATCTCCCCTCAGGATACGATCAGTGAGGGGCCTCAGGTAAGTGGTTTCATCTCCCCTCAGGATACGATCAGTGAGGGGCCTCAGGTATGTAGTTTCATCTCCCCTCAGTATACGATCAGTGAGGGGCCTCAGGTAAGTAGTTTCCTCTCCCCTCAGGATCAGTGAGGAGCCTCAGGTAAGTAGTTTCATCTCCCTTCAGGATACGATCAGTGAGGGGTCTCAGGTAAGTAGTTTCATCTCCCCTCAGGATACGATCAGTGAGGCTCCTCAGGTAAGTAGTTTCATCTCCCCTCAGGATACGATCAGTGAGGGGCCTCAGGTAAGTAGTTTCATCTCCCCTCAGGATACGATCAGTGAGGCTCCTCAGGTAAGTAGTTTCATCTCCCCTCAGGATACGATCAGTGAGAGGCCTCAGGTAAGTACTTTCATCTCCCTTCAGGATACGATCAGTGAGGGGCCTCAGGTAAGTGGTTTCATCTCCCCTCAGTATACGATCAGTGAGGGGCCTCAGGTAAGTAGTTTCATCTCCCCTCAGGATACGATCAGTGAGGGGCCTCAGGTAAGTAGTTTCATCTCCCCTCAGGATACGATCAGTGAGGGGCCTCAGGTATGTAGTTTCATCTCCCCTCAGTATACGATCAGTGAGGGGCCTCAGGTAAGTAGTTTCCTCTCCCCTCAGGATCAGTGAGGAGCCTCAGGTAAGTAGTTTCATCTCCCTTCAGGATACGATCAGTGAGGGGTCTCAGGTAAGTAGTTTCATCTCCCCTCAGGATACGATCAGTGAGGCTCCTCAGGTAAGTAGTTTCATCTCCCCTCAGGATAGGATTAGTGAAGAACCTCAGGTAAGTAGTTTCATCTCCCTTCAGGATACGATCAGTGAGGCTCCTCAGGTAAGTAGTTTCATCTCCCCTCAGGAAGCGATCAGTGAGGGGCCTCAGGTAAGTAGTTTCATCTCCCCACAGGATACGATCAGTGAGGGGCCTCAGGTAAGTAGTTTCATCTCCCCACAGGATACGATCAGTGAGGGGCCTCAGGTAAGTAGTTTCATCTCCCCTCAGGATACGATCAGTGAGGGGCCTCAGGTAAGTAGTTTCATCTCCCCTCAGGATACGATCAGTGAGAGGCCTCAGGTAAGTAGTTTCAACTCCCCTCACTATACGATCAGTGAGGGGCCTCAGGTAAGTGGTTTCATCTCCCCTCAGTATACGATCAGTGAGGGGCCTCAGGTAAGTAGTTTCATCTCCCCTCAGGATACGATCAGTGAGGGGCCTCAGGTAAGTAGTTTCATCTCCCCTCAGGATACGATCAGTGAGGGGCCTCAGGTAAGTAGTTTCATCTCCCCTCAGTATACGATCAGTGAGGGGCCTCAGGTAAGTAGTTTCCTCTCCCCTCAGGATCAGTGAGGAGCCTCAGGTAAGTAGTTTCATCTCCCCTCAGGAAAGGATCAGTGAGGAGCCTCAGGTAAGTAGTTTCATCTCCCCTCAGGAAACGATCAGTGAGAGGCCTCAGGTAAGTAGTTTCATCTCCCTTCAGGATACGATCAGTGAGGGGTCTCAGGTAAGTAGTTTCATCTCCCCTCAGGATACGATCAGTGAGGCTCCTCAGGTAAGTAGTTTCATCTCCCCTCAGGATAGGATCAGTGAGGGGTCTCAGGTAAGTAGTTTCATCTCCCCTCAGGATACGATCAGTGAGGCTCCTCAGGTAAGTAGTTTCATTTCCCCTCAGGATAGGATCAGTGAGGAACCTCAGGTAAGTAGTTTCATCTCCCCTCAGGATACGATCAGTGAGGCTCCTCAGGTAAGTAGTTTCATCTCCCCTCAGGAAGCGATCAGTGAGGGGCCTCAGGTAAGTAGTTTCATCTCCCCACAGGATACGATCAGTGAGGGGCCTCAGGTATGTAGTTTCATCTCCCCTCAGGATACGATCAGTGAGGGGCCTCAGGTAAGTAGTTTCATCTCCCCACAGGTTACGATCAGTGAGGGGCCTCAGGTAAGTAGTTTCATCTCCCCTCAGGATACGATCAGTGAGGGGCCTCAGGTAAGTAGTTTCATCTCCCCTCAGTATACAATCAGTGAGGGGCCTCAGGTAAGTAGTTTCATCTCCCCTCAGGATACGATCAGTGAGGGGCCTCAGGTAAGTAGTTTCATCTCCCCTCAGGATACGATCAGTGAGGGGCCTCAGGTAAGTGGTTTCATCTCCCCTCACTATACGATCAGTGAGGGGCCTCAGGTAAGTGGTTTCATCTCCCTTCAGGATACGATCAGTGAGGGGCCTCAGGTAAGTAGTTTCATCTCCCCTCACTATACGATCAGTGAGGGGCCTCAGGTAAGTGGTTTCATCTCCCTTCAGGATACGATCAGTGAGGGGCCTCAGGTAAGTAGTTTCATCTCCCCTCAGGATACGATCAGTGAGGCTCCTCAGGTAAGTAGTTTCATCTCCCCTCAGGATACGATCAGTGAGGCTCCTCAGGTAAGTAGTTTCATCTCTCCTCGGTATACGATCAGTGAGGGGCCTCAGGTAAGTAGTTTCATCTCTCCTCACAGATCCGATCCGTCAGCAGAGATGAAACTTTACCTTTTTAACATTTTCCTGCGACCACTGTTATCCGTGTGTTCTTACGGCCCTGTAGATTAAAGCCAGATGTGTGAAAACAAGTATTGGGTGGTCTCTAAGGGGTTAAGGGGAAAAAAATTCCCCCCCTGACTCCAATCTGACAATCAGAATAAAACCCCGAATCACCGACCCTTCTGAGTAATCAGTGATATAACATATAATACTGTATCCCTCAAGAAAGGCGTCCAGAACCTCTTATACTCTATTGTCGAGTTCTCCATCACCACGTCCTCTGGCAGAGAGTTCCACAGTCTCACTGCTCTTACAGTAAAGAACCCCCTTCCATGTTGTTTAGAAACCTTCTGTCCTCTAGATGTAGAGCGCCACCTTTTTACTGTCCTGGGTATAATAGATGATGGGAGAGATCTCTGTACTGAACCCTGATATATCTATACATAGTTATTAGAGCGCCCCCTTGTTATAGTCCCGGGTATAATAGAGGTTGGGAGAGATCTCTGTACTGAACCCTGATATATCTATACATAGTTATTAGAACACCCCCTTGTTACAGTCCTGGGTATAATAGATGATGGGAGAGATCTCTGTACTGACCCCTGATATATTATACATAGTTATTAGAGCGCCCCCTTGTTACAGTTCTGGGTATAATAGATGATAGGAGAGATCTCTGTACGGACTCCTGATATATCTATACATAGTTATTAGAGCGCCCCCTTGTTATAGTCCCGGGTATAATAGATGATGGGAGAGATCTCTGTACTGACCCCTGTTATATCTATACATAGTTTTAGAGCGCCCCCTTGTTATAGTCCCGGGTATAATAGATGATGGGAGAGATCTCTGTACTGAACCCTGATATATCTATACATAGTTATTAGAACACCCCCTTGTTACAGTCCTGGGTATAATAGATGATGGGAGAGATCTCTGTACTGACCCCTGATATATTATACGTAATTATTAGAACACCCCCTTGTTACAGTTCTGGGTATAATAGATGATGGGAGAGATCTCTGTACGGACTCCTGATATATCTATACATAGTTATTAGAGCGCCCCCTTGTTACAGTCCTGGATATAATAGATGATGGGAGAGATCTCTGTACTGACCCCTGATATATCTATACATAGTTATTAGAGCGCCCCCTTCTTACAGTCCTGGGTATAATAGATGATGGGAGAGATCTCTGTACTGACCCCTGATATACATAATTATTAGAGCGCCCCCATGTTACAGTCCTGGATATAATAGATGATGGGAGAGATCTCTATACTGACCCCTGATATATTATACATAATTATTAGAGCGCCCCCTTGTTACAGTCTTGGGTATAATAAATGATGGGAGAGATCTCTGTACTGACCCCTGATATATCTATACATAGTTATTAGAGCGCCCCCTTGTTACAGTCCTGGATATAATAGATGATGGGAGAGATCTCTGTACTGACCCCTGATATATCTATACATAGTTATTAGAGTGCCCCCTTGTTACAGTCCTGGATATAATAGATGATGGGAGAGATCTCTGTACTGACCCCTGATATATCTATACATAGTTATTAGAGCGCCCCCTTGTTACAGTCCTGGATATAATAGATGATGGGAGAGATCTCTGTACTGACCCCTGATATATCTATACATAGTTATTAGAGCGCCCCCTTGTTACAGTCCTGGATATAATAGATGATGGGAGAGATCTCTGTACTGACCCCTGATATATCTATACATAGTTATTAGAGCGCCCCCTTGTTACAGTCCTGGATATAATAGATGATGGGAGAGATCTCTGTACTGACCCCTGATATATCTATACATAGTTATTAGAGCGCCCCCTTGTTACAGTCCTGGGTATAATAGATGAGGGGGGGAGATCTCTGTACTGACCCCTGATATATCTATACATAGTTATTAGAGCGCCCCCTTGTTACAGTCCTGGGTATAATAAATGATGGGAGAGATCTCTGTACTGACCCCTGATATATATATTCATAAATCCAAAAATTCATGGTTGGCAAAGAACACCATCAATGGTCTCCACAGCAATGAAAAAAAGAAGTTTACAGCGAAGAGTCAACTTTCACAATTGGGGCAAATTCCTGATCTGTCTGCATCAGGAGACCCCTGGAAGAAGAGTTCCAACCAGAGTGCACAGTCCCTACAATTAAAGGGGCTGTGCAGTTACCAGACTTACCTTTAATAGAGCTACCTATAGTAAAATAAACTGAGGAGTACTTACCTCTCTGCCATCGCCAGGATCCAGCACTGCAGCTCCACTCTGGTCCCTGTGGCATTTATTGTGACAGCAGGAAGCCAGGTGAACACTACAGAGGCTGCAGCGTCACGTTCCTAAACTCCTAGCATCATGGCACTCAGAATGTCAACGCCGATGCCCGGAGAAACTGCAGCCTCTGATTGGTTGTAGCAGTCATGTGAGTTCCTGTGATGTTAGCTGTCACAACAAACTCCACGACTGCAGTGCTGGATCCCAGTAGCGGCAGAGAGTTAAGCATCCTTTAAGCATTCTTCATCAGCTGTCAATGGTGTTCAGAGACTACTAACCGCTGAAGGGATGATGACCGGCCGGAAGTACTGCGACAAAACAAATGTGATTAAGCTGGCAAGATTAGTTTTCCAATGGGGACTTCACCTTTCATGAGGCAGTCGGGTTCCCGAGGAATAGTGCAGCGTCCGAGGGGCGGGCCCACAGCCAAGGAGACAGCGGGGTAGATTGAGGCCTTGTCACAGGGCTCTACCATCTCCCCCCCTCGGGTTAGCACGGGAGCCGTCCAAGTTAATGCTGGTGGAGGTCACAGGGTAACCCAAGATGCGGCTTACCTTAAGTTCTTTTGTCACTCGTGACGCTACCGTTCCGTCCTCTGCGATAAATCTGGATGGTTGAATAAAGTAGTCGACACACATGGAGAAGTTTCAAAATCGGGAACAGTAGTCAGTGCTCGTTTACTTGTAGAGAACAATATTTACAGTCCATAAACTTTACACATGCCAGCCTATCACTGGTGCACACAGAATAGTGGTGTAACAGGAAGGATTCACAGGATGTCAGAGGAGCCCACAGTCCTAGTTATTTGTGGGGTTCTGCTCCCGGCCACTCTCTCTCCAGCTCTCCACTGGTCAACCCTGCATGGTGGATCCTCTCACTCTGTCAGTCCTCTATATTAATAATGGGGAGGGCTGGGTGAATTGGGCCTAGGGCACACATCTGGCCATCACTCAGCCTCTTCCATCCTGGGGCTCCACGTGGGGCGAGGCACAGTTTCTCCTACACAGCAGAAGTCCACTCCTTACTCTCTGTACTCCTTGCAAGAAGACTAGCAAAAGACAGACACACCAACCGACTAACTCACAGGCTTGCATAGTCTACTCTACCACTCTGTATCTTGCACCCACGTATATCAAGCATGATCAAGTGATATACAACAAGATACATTTTTCAGACATAACCCAGATGTTACCAAATTCTGTGCTACAGAGGTGCAATACACATAGAATGCATGCATATATAAGACACTGACAATACATAGGCAGAAGACAAACACATCCCTACTAGAGATGAGCGAACGTACTCGGTAAGGCCGATTTCGCAATCGAGCACCACGATTTTCAAGTACTTCAATACTCGGGTGAAAAGTACTCGGGGGCGCTGTGGGTCAGCGGGGGGGGGGGGGGGGGGGGTTGCAGAGGGGAGTGGGGGGGAGAGGGAGAGAGAGAGAGCTCCCACCTGTTCCGCGCTGCTACCCCCCCCCCCGCTCCACCACGCCACGCCCCACAGCGCCCCCGAGTACTTTTCACCCGAGTAGTGAAGTACTCAAAATTCGCGGTGCTCGATTGCGAAATCGGCCTTACCGAGTACGTTCACTCATCTCTAATCCCTACTTAATGATAGCCAGTTCAGTTATAAGATAATTGCATTTTTTTCACAATTTCTTATTCCCCTTACAAAATGGTATATGAGATTCCTATCAAATTTACAATTTTTTAACTTAAATTTGGTTTAGGCATAATAAAACCAGAATTTAGTATGACGCAAGATTTTGAATAGCACTGTATGTAATGAGCTCCTCCTAGTGGTGGCTGTATATATCTGTATATAGTGAGCTCTCCCTAATGGTGGCTGTATATATCTATATGAAGGCAGTTCCTCCTAGTGGTGGCTGTATATATCTACAGATAGTCCCCGACTTGCGAACATTCGACTTGCGAATTTCGCTAGATACGAACTATCTGTCCTGCACAGTATGATGTCATGCTATGGCATTACATCATACTGTGCAGGGACCGGACAAGCTTCTATCAAGCCTGATAGAAGCCTGTCCGGTCAGATCGCGGTTGCTAGGCAGCCGGGGGCCTTCTGAAAGGCCCTAGGGCTGTCTATGCAGAGCGCCTAGCAAGCCGTGCGCTTGATGGGCACTCTGCATAGACAGCCCTGGGGCCTTTCAGGAGGTCCCCGGCTGCCTAGCAACCACACAGCGTCCCGCGATCTCATCGTGGGACGCTATACGGGCCCCCTGAACGTCGGGTGCAGGCTGTTTCTTACAGCGGGCACCCGGCGGCAGCAGTTCCGACGAGCCGCGCCGCTCGCCAGAACTGTTAACACTTTAAATACCGCTGTCAGAGCGGTATTTAAAGTGTTAACAGTTCCGACAAGCGGCGCGGCTCGTCGGAACTGCTGCCGCCGGGTGTCCGCTGTAAGAACAGCCGGCACCCGACGTTGTATGGAGCGGGATCCACCCGCGATCCCGCTCCATACTACTACTTGTTCGACTTGCGAACAAAACGGACTTGCGAACGGGCTCCCGGAACGGAACCTGTTCGCAAGTCGGGGAGTATCTGTATATGAAGGCAGTTCCTCCTAGTGGTGGCTGTATATATCGGCATACAGTGAACTCCCCCTAGTGGTGGCTGTATATATCTGTATGCAGTGAGCTCCCCCTAGCGGTGGCTGTATATATCTGTATGTACTGAGTTCTTCCTAGTCGTGGCTGTATATATGTGTATGTAGTGAGCTCCCCCTAGTGGTGGCTGTATATAACTCTATGTAGTAAGATCCCCTAGTGGTGGTTGTATATAACTGTATGTAGTGAGCTCCCCCTAGCGGTGGCTGTATATATCTGTATGTACTGAGTTCTTCCTAGTCGTGGCTGTATATATGTGTATGTAGTGAGCTCCCCCTAGTGGTGGCTGTATATAACTCTATGTAGTAAGATCCCCTAGTGGTGGCTGTATAGATCTGTATGTAGTGAGCTCCCCCTAGTGATGGCTGTATATATCTGTATGTACTGAGCTCTCCCTAGTGGTGGCCGTATATATCTGTATGTAGTGAGCGCCCTCTAGTGGTGGCTGTATATATCTGTATGTACTGAGCTCCCCCTAGTGGTGGCTGTATATATATGTATGTAGTGAGCTCCCCTAATGGTGGCCGTATATATCTGTATGTAGTGAGCTCCCTCTAGTGGTGGCTGTATATATCTGTATATAGTGAGCTCTCCTTAATAGTGGCTGAATATATCTGTATGTAGTGAGCCCCCCCTAGTGGTGACTGTATATATCTGTATGTAGTGAGCCCCCCCCCCCCCCCCCCCTAGTGTTGGCTGTATATATCTATATGTACTGAGCTTTCCTAGTCGTGGCTGCATATATCTGTATGTAGGGAGCTCCCCCTAGTGGTGGCTGTATATATGTGTATGTAGTGAGCTCCCCCTAGTGATGGCTGTATGTAACTCTATGTAGTAAGCTCCCCTAGTGGTGGCTGTATTTATCTGTATGTAGTGAGCTCCCTCTAGTGGTGGCTATATATATCTGTATGTAGTGAGCTCTCCCTAGTGGTGGCTGTATATATCTGTATGTAGTGAGCCCCCCCTAGTGGTGACTGTATATATCTGTATGTAGTGAGCCCCCCCTAGTGGTGGCTGTATATATATGTATGTAGTGAGCTCCCCTAATGGTGGCCGTATATATCTGTATGTAGTGAGCTCCCTCTAGTGGTGGCTGTATATATCTGTATATAGTGAGCTCTCCTTAATAGTGGCTGAATATATCTGTATGTAGTGAGCCCCCCCTAGTGGTGACTGTATATATCTGTATGTAGTGAGCCCCCCCCCCCCCCCCTAGTGTTGGCTGTATATATCTATATGTACTGAGCTTTCCTAGTCGTGGCTGTATATATCTGTATGTAGGGAGCTCCCCCTAGTGGTGGCTGTATATATGTGTATGTAGTGAGCTCCCCCTAGTGATGGCTGTATGTAACTCTATGTAGTAAGCTCCCCTAGTGGTGGCTGTATTTATCTGTATGTAGTGAGCTCCCTCTAGTGGTGGCTATATATATCTGTATGTAGTGAGCTCTCCCTAGTGGTGGCTGTATATATCTGTATGTAGTAAGCTCCCCCTAGTGGTGGCTGTATATATCTGCATGTAGGGAGCTCTCCCTAGTGGTGGCTGTATATATCTGTATGTAGTGAGCTCCCCCTAGTGGTGGCCTTATATATCTGTAAGTAGTGAACTTTCCCTAGCGGTGGCTGTATATATATGTATGTAGTGAGCTCCCCTAGTGGTGGCTGTATATATCTGTCTGTAGTTAGCTCCCTCTAGTGGAGGCTATATATATATGTGTATGTAGTGACCTCTCCCTAGTACTGGCTGTATATATCTATATGTAGTGAGCTCACCCTAGTGGTGGCTGTATATATCTGTATGTAGTGAGCTCTCCCTAGTGGTGGCTGTATATATCTGTATGTAGGGAGCTCCCCCTAGTGGTGGCTGTATATATCTGTATGTAGTGAGCTTCTCCTAGTGGTGGCTATATAAATCTGAATGCAGTGAGCTCCCTCTTGTGGTGGCTATATACACCTGTATGTAGTGAGCTTCCTCTAGTGGTGGCTGTATATATCTCTATGTAGTGAGCTCTCCCTAGACGTGGCTGTATATATCTGTATGTAGTGAGCTCCTCCTTGTGGTGGCTATTTATATATATAGCTGTATGTAGGGAGCGCCCTCTAGTGGTGGCTGTATATATCTGTATGCAGGGAGCTCCCGCTAGTGGTGGCTGTATATATCTGTATGTAGTGAGCTCACCCTAGTGGTGGCTGTATATATCTGTATGTAGTGAGCTCCCCCTAGTGGTGGCTGTATATATCTGTATGTAGTGAGCTCCCCCTAGTGGTGGTTGCACATATCTGTATGTAGTGAGCATCCCCTAGTGATGGCTGTATATATCTGTATGTTGTGAGCTCTTCTTAGCGGTGGCTGTATATATCTGTATGTAGTGAGCTCCTCTAGTGCTGTCTGTATATATCTGTATGTAGTGAGCTCCCCCTAGTGGTGGCTGTATATATCTGTATGTAGTGAGCTCCCCCTAGTGGTGGCTGTATATATCTGTATGTAATGAGCTTCCCCTATTGGTGGCTGTATATATTTGTATGTAGTGAGCTCCCCCTAGTGTTGCTGTATATATCTGTATGTAGTGAGCTCCACCTAGTGGTGGCTGCATATATCTGTATGCAGTGAGCTCCCCCTAGTGGTGGCTGCATATATCTGTATGCAGTAAGCTCCCCCTACTGGTGGCTGTATATATCTGTATGTAGTGAGCTCCCCCTAGTGGTGGCTGTATATATCTGTATGTAGTGAGCTCCCCTTAGTGGTGGCTGTATATATCAGTATGTAGTGAACTCTCCCTAGTAGTGGCTGTATATATCTGTATGTAGGGAGCTCCCCCTAGTGGTGGCTGTATATATCTGTATGTAGGGAGCTCCCCCTAGTGGTGGCTGTATATATCTGTATGTAGTCAGCTTCTCCTAGTGGTGGCTATATATAAATATCTGTATGCAGTAAGCTCCCTCTTGTGCTGGCTGCATATATCTGTATGTAGTGAGCTCCCCCTGGTGGTGGCTGTATATATCTGTATGCAGTAAGCTCCCCCTAGTGGTGGCTGCATATATCTGTATGCAGTAAGCTCCCAATACTGGTGGCTGTATATATCTGTATGTAGTGAGCTCCCCCTAGTGGTGGCTGTATATATCTGTATGTAGTGAGCTCCCCCTAGTGGTGGCTGTATATATCTGTATGTAGTGAGCTTCTCCTAGAGGTGGCTGTATATATCTGTATGTAGTGAGCTCCCCCTAGTGGTGGCTGTATATATCTGTATGTAGGGAGCTCCCCCTAGTGGTGGCTGTATATATCAGTATGTAGTGAGCTCCGCTTAGTGGTGGCTATAAATATCTGAATGCAGTGAGCTCTCCCTAGTGGTGGCTATATATATCTGTATGTAGTGAGCTCCCCCTAGTGGTGGCTGTATATATCTGTATGCAGTAAGCTCCCTCTTGTGGTGGCTGCATATATCTGTATGTAGTTAGCTCTTTTTAGTAGTGGCTATATACACCTGTATTTAGTGAGCTCCCCCTAGGGATGGCTGTATATATCTGTATGTAGTGAGCATCCCCCTACTGATGGCTGTATATATCTGTATGTACTGAGCTCTCCCTAGTGGTGGCTGTATATATCTGTATGTAGTGAGCTCCCCCAAGTGGTGGCTGTATATATCTGTATGTAGTGAGCTCCTCCTAGTGGTGGCTGTATATATCTGTATGTAGTGAGCTCCCCCTAGTGGTGGCTGTATATATCTGTATGTAGTGAGCTCCCCCTAGTGGTGGCTGTATATATCTGTATGTAGTGAGCTCCCCCTAGGGGTGGCTGTATATATCAGTATGTAGTGAGCTCCCCCTAATGGTGGCTGTATATATTTGTATGTAGTGAGCTCTCCTAGTGGTGGCTGTATATATCTGTATGTAGTGAGCTCCCCCTAATGGTGGCTATATATATCTGCATGTAGTGAGCTCCCCCTAGTGGTGGCTGTATATATCTGTATGTAGTGAGCTCTCCTAGTGGTGGCTGTATATATCTGTATGTAGTGAGCTCCCCTAGTGGTGGCTGTATATATCTGTATGTAGTGAGCTCCCCCTAGTGGTGGCTGTATATATCTGTATGTAGTGAGTTCCCCCTAGTGGTGGCTGTATATATCTGTATGTAGTGAGCTCTCACTAGTGGTGGCTATATATATCTGTATGCAGTAAACTCCCCCTAGTGGTGGTTGCACATATCTGTATGTAGTGAGCATCCCCTAGTGATGGCTGTATATATCTGTATGTTGTGAGCTCCTCCCAATGGTGGCTGTATATATCTGTATGTTGTGAGCTCTTCTTAGCGGTGGCTGTATATATCTGTATGCAATAAGCTCCCCCTACTGGTGGCTGTATATATCTGTATGTTGTGAGCTCTTCTTAGCGGTGGCTGTATATAGCTGTATGCAGTAAGCTCCCCCTACTGGTGGCTGTATATATCAGTATGTAGTGAGCTCTCCCTAGTGGTGGCTGTATATATCTGTATGTAGTGAGCTTCCCCTAGTGGTGGCTGCATATATCTGTATGTAGTGAGCTCCCCCTAGTGGTGGCTGTATATATCTGTATGTAGTGAGCCCCTCCTAGAGGTGGCTGTATATATCTGTATGTAGGGAGCTCCCCCTAGTGGTGGCTGTATATATCTGTATGTAGTGAACTCCCCCTAGTGGTGGCTGTATATGTCTGTATGTAGTGAGCTCCCCTTAGTGGTGGCTGTATATATCTTTATGTAGTGAGCTCCCCTAGTGGTGGCTGTATATATCTGTATGTAGTGAGCTCGCCCTAGTGGTGGCTGTATATATCTGTATGTAGTGAGCTCGCCCTAGTGGTGGCTGTATATATCTGTATGTAGTGAGCTCCCCGTAGTGGTGGCTGTATATATCTGTATGTAGTGAGCTCCCCCTAGTGGTGGCTGTATATATCTGTATGTAGTGAGCTTCTCCTAGAGGTGGCTGTATATATCTGTATGCAGTGAGCTCCCCCTAGTGGTGGCTGTATATATCTGTATGTAGTGAGCTCGCCCTAGTGGTGGCTGTATATATCTGTATGTAGTGAGCTCGCCCTAGTGGTGGCTGTATATATCTGTATGTAGTGAGCTCCCCGTAGTGGTGGCTGTATATATCTGTATGTAGTGAGCTCCCCCTAGTGGTGGCTGTATATATCTGTATGTAGTGAGCTTCTCCTAGAGGTGGCTGTATATATCTGTATGCAGTGAGCTCCCCCTAGTGGTGGCTGTATATATCTGTATGTAGTGAGCTCGCCCTAGTGGTGGCTGTATATATCTGTATGTAGTGAGCTCCCCGTAGTGGTGGCTGTATATATCTGTATATAGTGAGCTCCCCCTAGTGGTGGCTGTATATATCTGTATGTAGTGAGCTTCTCCTAGAGGTGGCTGTATATATCTGTATGCAGTGAGCTCCCCCTAGTGGTGGCTGTATATATCTGTATGTAGTGAGCTCCCCCTAGAGGTGGCTGTATATATCTGTATGTAGTGAGCTTCTCCTAGAGGTGGCTGTATATATCTGTATGTAGTGAGCTCCCCCTAGTGGTGGCTGTATATATCTGTATGTAGGGAGCTCCCCCTAGTGGTGGCTGTATATATCTGTATGTAGTGAACTCTCCCTAGTGTTGGCTGTATATATCTGTATGTAGTGAGCTCCCCTTAGTGGTGGCTGTATATATCTTTATGTAGTGAGCTCCCCTAGTGGTGGCTGTATATATCTGTATGTAGTGAGCTCGCCCTAGTGGTGGCTGTATATATCTGTATGTAGTGAGCTCCCACTAGTGGTGGCTGTATATATCTGTATGTAGTGAGCTCGCCCTAGTGGTGGCTGTATATATCTGTATGTAGTGAGCTCCCCGTAGTGGTGGCTGTATATATCTGTATGTAGTGAGCTCCCCCTAGTGGTGGCTGTATATATCTGTATGTAGTGAGCTTCTCCTAGAGGTGGCTGTATATATCTGTATGCAGTGAGCTCCCCCTAGTGGTGGCTGTATATATCTGTATGTAGTGAGCTCCCCCTAGTGGTGGCTGTATATATCTGTATGTAGTGAGCTTCTCCTAGAGGTGGCTGTATATATCTGTATGTAGTGAGCTCCCCCTAGTGGTGGCTGTATATATCTGTATGTAGGGAGCTCCCCCTAGTGGTGGCTGTATATATCAGTATGTAGTGAGCTCCCCCTAGTGGTGGCTGTATATATCTGTATGAAGGGAGCTCCCCCTAGTGGTGGCTATATATATCTGAATGCAGTGAGCTCTCCCTAGTGGTGGCTATATATATATCTGTATGCAGTAAGCTCCCTCTTGTGGTGGCTGCATATATCTGTATGTAGTTAGCTCCTTTTAGTAGTGGCTATATACACCTGTATTTAGTGAGCTCCCCCTAGGGGTGGCTGTATATATCTGTATGCAGGGAGCTCCCCCTTGTGGTGGCTGTATATATCTGTATGCAGGGAGCTCCCCCTTGTGGTGGCTGTATATATCTGTATGTAGTGAGCTCCCCTAGTGGTGGCTGTATATATCTGTATGTAGTGAGCTCCCCCTAGTGGTGGCTGCATATATCTGTATGTAGTGAGCATCCCCCTACTGATGGCTGTATATATCTGTATGTACTGAGCTCTCCCTAGTGGTGGCTGTATATATCTGTATGTAGTAAGCTCCCCCTAGTGGTGGCTGTATAAATCAGTATGTAGTGAGCCCTCCTATTGGTGGCTGTATATATCTGTATGTAGGGAGCTCCCCCTAGTGGTGGCTGCATATATCTGTATGTAGTTAGCTCCTTTTAGTAGTGGCTATATACACCTGTATGTAGTGAGCTTCCTCTAGTGGTGACTGTATATATATATCTGTATGTAGTAAGCTCCCCCTAGTGGTGGCTGTATATATCTGTATGTAGTGAGCTCCCCCTAGCGGTGGCTGTATATATCTGTATTTAGTGAGCTCCCCCTAGGGGTGGCTGTATATATCTGTATGTAGTGAGCTTCCTCTAAGTAGTGGCTATGTATATCAGTATGTAGTGAGCTCCTCCTTGTGGTGGCTATATATATCTGTGTGTAGGGAGCTCCCCCTAGTGGTGACTGTATATATCTGTATGTAGTGAGCTCCTCCTAGTGGTGGCTGTATATATCTATATGTAGTGAGCTCACCCTAGTGGTGGCTGTATATATCTGTATGTAGTGAGCTCCCCCTAGTGGTGGCTGTATATATCTGTATGTAGTGAGCTCCCCCTAGTGGTGGCTGTATATATCAGTATGTAGTGAGCTCCCCCTAATGGTGGCTGTATATATTTGTATGTAGTGAGCTCTCCTAGTGGTGGCTGTATATATCTATATGTAGTTAGCTCCCCCCTAGTGGTGTCTGTATATATCAGTATGTAGTGAGCTCTCCCTAGTACTGGCTGTATATATCTGTATGTAGTGAGCTCTCCTAGTGGTGGCTGTATATATTTGTATGTAGTGAGCTCTCCTAGTGGTGGCTGTATATATCTGTATGTAGTGAGCTCCCCCTAGTGGTGGCTGTATATATCTGTATGTAGTGAGCTCCGGCTAGTGATGGCTGTATATATGTGTATACGGTGAGCTCTCCCTAGTGGTGGCTATATATATCTGTATGCAGTAAGCTCCCCCTAGTGGTGGTTGCACATATCTGTATGTAGTGAGCATTCCCCTACTGCTGGCTGTATATATCTGTATGTAGTGAGCTCCCCTAGTGGTGGTTGCACATATCTGTATGTAGTGAGCTCCCCCTAGTGGTGGCTGTATATATCTGTATGTAGTGAGCTCCCCCTAGTGGTGGCTGGATATATCTGTATGTAGTGAGCTTCACCTAGTGGTGGCTGCATATATTTGTATGCAGTAAGCTCCCTCTAGTGGTGGCTGTATATATCTGCATGTAGTGAGCATCCCCCTACTAATGGCTGTATATTTGTGTATGTACTGAGCTCTCCCTAGTGGTGGCTGTATAAATCTGTATGTAGTGAGCTCCCCCTAGTGGTGGCTGTATATATCTGCATGTAGTGAGCATCCCCCTACTAATGGCTGTATATTTCTGTATGTACTGAGCTCTCCCTAGTGGTGGCTGTATAAATCTGTATGTAGTGAGCTCTCCCTAGTACTGGCTGTATATATCTGTATGTAGTGAGCTCTCCTAGTGGTGGCTGTATATATCTGTATGTAGTGAGCTCCTCCTAGTGGTGGCTGTATATATCTGTATGTAGTGAGCTCCCCCTAGTGGTGGTTGTATATATCTGTATGTAGTGAGCTCTCCTAGTGGTGGCTGTATATATCTATATGTAGTTAGCTCCCCCCTAGTGGTGTCTGTATATATCAGTATGTAGTGAGCTCTCCCTAGTACTGGCTGTATATATCTGTATGTAGTGAGCTCTCCTAGTGGTGGCTGTATATATTTGTATGTAGTGAGCTCTCCTAGTGGTGGCTGTATATATCTGTATGTAGTGAGCTCCCCCTAGTGGTGGCTGTATATATCTGCATGTAGTGAGCATCCCCCTACTAATGGCTGTATATTTGTGTATGTACTGAGCTCTCCCTAGTGGTGGCTGTATAAATCTGTATGTAGTGAGCTCCCCCTAGTGGTGGCTGTATATATCTGCATGTAGTGAGCATCCCCCTACTAATGGCTGTATATTTCTGTATGTACTGAGCTCTCCCTAGTGGTGGCTGTATAAATCTGTATGTAGTGAGCTCTCCCTAGTACTGGCTGTATATATCTGTATGTAGTGAGCTCTCCTAGTGGTGGCTGTATATATCTGTATGTAGTGAGCTCCTCCTAGTGGTGGCTGTATATATCTGTATGTAGTGAGCTCCCCCTAGTGGTGGTTGTATATATCTGTATGTAGTGAGCTCCCCCTAGTGGTGGCTGTATATATCTGTATGTAGTGAGCTCCCCCTAGTGGTGGCTGTATATATCTGTATGTAGTGAGCTCCCCCTAGTGGTGGCTGTATATATCTGTATGTAGTGTGCTCCCCCTAGTGGTGGCTGTATATAGCTGTATGCAGTAAGCTCCCCCTACTGGTGGCTGTATATATCTGTATACGCAAGCTCCCCCTAGGGGTGGCTGTATATATCTGTATGTAGTGAGCTCCCCTAGTGGTGGCTGTATGTATATCTTTATGTAGTGAGCTCCCCCTAGTGGTGGCTATATATATCAGTATACGGAAGCTCTCCCTACTGGTGGCTGTATATATCTGTATACGCAAGCTCCCCCTAGGGGTGGCTGTATATATCTGTATGTAGTGAGCTCTCCCTAGTGGTGGCTGTATATATCTGTATGTAGTGAGCTCCCCTAGTGGTGGCTGTATATATATATCTATATACGGAAGCTCCCTCTACCATTGGCTATATGAATATGCATGTAGTGAGCTCCCTCTTGTGGCGCCTGTAGATATTGAACTCCCTCTAGTGGTGGATGTATAAGTTTGTATGCAGTGACCACCCATGTGTTTGGCGTTGTGTAGCTCACCCTTGTGCCACCACAACAGCCATGACCTGGCAGGCCATTGGCTCCACTAGACCTGTGAAGGTGCCCCATGTATCGAGGTAGATGGAACCTTCTAAGACATGAGATCCTTTCTTGTGTTTCTTGGTGTGATGCCACGGTGAGGAGCTGGCACCTCTCTTGGTGCCTCTGTGCTCAGTAGTTCTATATCTCGTACAGCGGATGCCTATAATCCATTAATGCCTCCCAGACACCTTCTGTAACGAGATCCAACGGGGCGGAGACATCTATGGGATGGAGGAACCCGCCTCTGATGGGACATGGGTATCCCCAGACCGCGGCATCCACATGCCAAGGATGGGGGTGGGATCATTGCCCAGGGCTATATAACAGCCAGCACCTTCCCCATCAGCTCCAGTCTCATCCTTCTCCACGACACACGGAGGAAACCCAATTCCTGAGGCGCCATCACATGTAAGTCCGCAGCGCCATTCTAGCAGGTGACGTCTTGTAATGTTCTGCTGGTGAAGGACTTCTCATGGACTCCTTACAGGTTGGCACCAGCTTTCCACGCATCCTGAGCAGTAAGCCTGCTTTGTATACATACACAACAGCAGATGTAGGAGTCATTCAGGGTCTGTGGAAGGCTGGGCGACGCGGTTATCCCCGCGCACAATGAGGACGGATGCGACTAGGATAGAAGATGAGCATTTATTCTAAGCATTACGGTAATTTATGTGTTCTGGTTTATATGTTTGGGAAAGGGAAATGGTGGGTAAGTATCCAATACTGTATCGCACCCGATGAGCTCAGGTGCATGGCTGGTATCGCACCCGATGAGCTCAGGTGCATGGCTGGTATCGCACCCGATGAGCTCAGGTGCATGGCTGGTATCGCACCCGATGAGCTCAGGTGCATGGCTGGTATCGCACCCGATGAGCTCAGGTGCATGGCTGGTATCGCACCCGATGAGCTCAGGTGCATGGCTGGTATCGCACCCGATGAGCTCAGGTACATGGCTGGTATCCCACCCGATGAGCTCAGGTACATGGCTGGTGTCCGCTCACACTGGTATCCCACCCGATGAGCTCAGGTACATGGCTGGTATCCCACCCGATGAGCTCAGGTACATGGCTGGTATCCCACCCGATGAGCTCAGGTACATGGCTGGTATCCCACCCGATGAGCTCAGGTACATGGCTGGTATCCCACCCGATGAGCTCAGGTACATGGCTGTATCCCATCCGATGAGCTCAGGTGCATGGCTGTATCCCATCCGATGAGCTCAGGTACATGGCTGTATCCCATCCGATGAGCTCAGGTACATGGCTGTATCCCACCCGATGAGCTCAGGTACATGGCTGGTATCCCACCCGATGAGCTCAGGTACATGGCTGGTATCCCACCCGATGAGCTCAGGTACATGGCTGGTGTCCGCTCACACTGGTATCCCACCCGATGAGCTCAGGTACATGGCTGTATCCCATCCGATGAGCTCAGGTGCATGGCTGTATCCCATCCGATGAGCTCAGGTACATGGCTGTATCCCATCCGATGAGCTCAGGTACATGGCTGTATCCCACCCGATGAGCTCAGGTACATGGCTGGTATCCCACCCGATGAGCTCAGGTACATGGCTGGTATCCCACCCGATGAGCTCAGGTACATGGCTGGTATCCCACCCGATGAGCTCAGGTACATGGCTGGTATCCCACCCGATGAGCTCAGGTACATGGCTGGTATCCCACCCGATGAGCTCAGGTACATGGCTGGTATCCCACCCGATAAGCTTAGGTACATGGCTGGTATCCCACCCGATGAGCTCAGGTACATGGCTGTATCCCATCCGATGAGCTCAGGTACATGGCTGTATCCCATCCGATGAGCTCAGGTACATGGCTGTATCCCATCTGATAAGCTTAGGTACATGGCTGTATCCCATCCGATAAGCTTAGGCACATGGCTGTATCCCATCCGATAAGCTTAGATACATGGCTGTATCCCATCTGATAAGCTTCGATATATGGCTGTGTTCCAGAGAGGCTTATGCTCTTTTCATCCTGCGTCTTCCATAAACACCCACGGTTTTCATGCGGCTTTGCACGGGGTTCTGGGTAAATACGCCCGCTACAGCGTCATTGCGCATGAATGAGGTTGAAGAGGTAGATTTGCGCGGTCTGCGCCCGTCCTGTAGTATTTGCGCGGGTCTGCGCCCGTCCTGTGGTTTTTGCGCGGGTCTGTGCCCGTCCTGTGGTTTTTGCGCGGGTCTGCGCCCGTCCTGTGGTTTCTGCGCGGGTCTGCGCCCGTCCTGTGGTTTCTGCGCGGGTCTGCGCCCGTCCTGTGGTTTCTGCGCGGGTCTGCGCCCGTCCTGTGGTTTCTGCAGGGCCAGCTGACACTCCTGGGCAACGCGTTTCCGTGGAGTAAAAGGCCAATTGTTCTTTTCTCTTTTGCGCAGTGCGGCACGTTTTTCCGCATCTCCCATTGGTGCGGGAAATAAAGTCTAAGGTCGCCGGACGCCCTAAGACTGTATTCACACGGGCGAGCGCTGGATGCCATTGCCCCAGTAAACCAGCGATATTCAGTAACCGCCATGTGCTTTTGCTTCACCAGCTCGCCGCGGGACCGAAGACGAACACGGACTTTGTTCCAATAACTAAAATAGAAAAACGTATAGCGGGCGCCGCGATGACGAAATAATGAGCGATTAATGAACAAGAAGCGCGCAACCACAGGTGACGCCGCCATCGCCTCGGTGTGAACCCATCGGGCACAGCGGGCTGTTGGCTCGGGCGAGATCCGTCAATGTCACCAGCGGGCGGCTCTTGTACAAGGAGACCCCCCTCCCCTCCGTGTAAATAGCGCCTGCGGGCTCCTTCACACGGCGGTTTTATAGCCCATCTGAGCTGCTGCCGGTTTCTGCCGCTTCTTTCAGATGAACGATTTTTTGACACCGAAAAGAAAGGACATGAGAGCGGCCGACAGCGGGAGGGGCGGGGCGGGCAGCTACGTACTCGCTGGTGGCAGCCGCACTCGGATCGCCGCGCTGCTGAGTGTTAAAACGACGCTCGTCTGAATGAGCCCTTAAATATGTCCGCCCAACAGATGCCCCCTAGTGGCCACCCATAGGCTGTGAGAAGCCGGCACCCATCCTGCAGTGTACGGTTTTTGTATTGGGTGCCTGGATGGCGTACCGCCCCCCCCCCGCCGCCGCCGCATCCGCCACGCAGGGAAATAATCCAAGACTTGAACTCCGCCGGGTCTTCAGAGCGGTTTAGCGTATGTGCCGGAAATGTGTGGCGCAATATGGTGAACGGACGCTTCAGATACGGGGAGAAACATAATCCAGCTACAGTATCACACAGGATAGGATTAGATACACGGCTCAGCAGACAGTATCACACAGGATGGGATTAGATACACGGCTCAGCAGACAGTATCCCACAGGATGGGATTAGATACACGGCTCAGCAGGCAAAATCACACAGGATAGGATTAGATACACAGCTCAGCAGACAGTATCACACAGGATAGGATTAGATACACGGCTCAGCAGGCAGTATCACACAGGATGGGATTAGATACACGGCTCAGCAGGCAATATCACACAGGATAGGATTAGATACACAGCTCAGCAGACAGTATCACACATGATGGGATTAGATACACGGCTCAGCAGACAGTATCACACAGGATAGGATTAGATACACGGCTCAGCAGACAGTATCACACAGGGTAGGATTAGATACACGGCTCAGCAGGCAGTATCACACAGGATAGGATTAGATACACAGCTCAGCAGGCAGTATCACACAGGGTAGGATTAGATACACGGCTCAGCAGGCAGTATCACACAGGATAGGATTAGATACACAGTTCAGCAGACAGTATCACACAGGATAGGATTAGATACACGGCTCAGCAGACAGTATCACACAGGATAGGATTAGATACACGGCTCAGCAGACAGTATCACACAGGATAGGATTAGATACACGGCTCAGCAGACAGTATCACACAGGATGGGATTAGATACACAGCTCAGCAGACAGTATCACACATGATGGGATTAGATACACGGCTCAGCAGACAGTATCACACAGGATAGGATTAGATACACGGCTCAGCAGACAGTATCACACAGGATAGGATTAGATACACGGCTCAGCAGGCAGTATCACACAGGATAGGATTAGATACACAGTTCAGCAGACAGTATCACACAGGATAGGATTAGATACACGGCTCAGCAGACAGTATCACACAGGATGGGATTAGATACACGGCTCAGCAGACAGTATCCCACAGGATGGGATTAGATACACGGCTCAGCAGGCAATATCACACAGGATAGGATTAGATACACAGCTCAGCAGACAGTATCACACAGGATAGGATTAGATACACGGCTCAGCAGGCAGTATCACACAGGATGGGATTAGATACACGGCTCAGCAGGCAATATCACACAGGATAGGATTAGATACACAGCTCAGCAGACAGTATCACACATGATGGGATTAGATACACGGCTCAGCAGACAGTATCACACAGGATAGGATTAGATACACGGCTCAGCAGACAGTATCACACAGGGTAGGATTAGATACACGGCTCAGCAGGCAGTATCACACAGGATAGGATTAGATACACAGTTCAGCAGACAGTATCACACAGGATAGGATTAGATACACGGCTCAGCAGACAGTATCACACAGGATAGGATTAGATACACGGCTCAGCAGACAGTATCACACAGGATACGATTAGATACACGGCTCAGCAGACAGTATCACACAGGATGGGATTAGATACACAGCTCAGCAGACAGTATCACACATGATGGGATTAGATACACGGCTCAGCAGACAGTATCACACAGGATAGGATTAGATACACGGCTCAGCAGACAGTATCACACAGGATAGGATTAGATACACGGCTCAGCAGGCAGTATCACACAGGATAGGATTAGATACACAGTTCAGCAGACAGTATCACACAGGATAGGATTAGATACACGGCTCAGCAGACAGTATCACACAGGATAGGATTAGATACACGGCTCAGCAGACAGTATCACACAGGATACGATTAGATACACGGCTCAGCAGACCGTATCACACAGGATAGGATTAGATACACGGCTCAGCAGACAGTATCACACAGGATGGGATTAGATACACAGCTCAGCAGACAGTATCACACAGGATGGGATTAGATACACGGCTCAGCAGACAGTATCACACAGGATGGGATTAGATACACGGCTCAGCAGACAGTATCACACAGGATAGGATTAGATACACGGCTCAGCGGACAGTATCACACAGGATGGGATTAGATACACGGCTCAGCGGACAGTATCACACAGGATGGGATTAGATACACGGCTCAGCGGACAGTATCACACAGGATGGGATTAGATACACGGCTCAGCGGACAGTATCACATAGGATGGGATTAGATACACGGTTCAGCAGACAGTATCACACAGGATAGGGTTAGATACACGGCTCAGCAGACAGTATCACACAGGATAGGGTTAGATACACGGCTCAGCAGACAGTATCACACAGGATGGGATTAGATACACGGTTCAGCAGACAGTATCACACAGGATAGGGTTAGATACACGGCTCAGCAGACAGTATCACACAGGATAGGATTAGATACACGGTTCAGCAGACAGTATCACACATGATAGGATTAGATACACAGCTCAGCGGACAGTATCACACAGGATGGGATTAGATACACGGCTCAGCAGACAGTATCACACAGGATGGGATTAGATACACGGCTCAGCAGACAGTATCACACAGGATGGTATTAGATACACGGCTCAGCGGACAGTATCATACAGATAGGATTAGATACACTGCTCAACAGACAGTATCACACAAGATAGGATTAGATACACGGTTCAGCAGACAGTATCACACAGGATAGGATTAGATACACGGCTCAGTAGGCAGTATCACACATGACGGAATTAGATACACGGCTCAGCAGACAGTATCACACAGGATAGGATTAGATACACGGCTCAGCAGACAGTATCACACATGGTAGGATTAGATACACGGCTCAGCAGACAGTATCACACAGGATGGGATTAGATACACGGCTCAGCAGGCAGTATCACACAGGATAGGATTAGATACACGGCTCAGCAGACTGTATCACACAGGATAGGATTAGATACACGGCTCAGCAGACCATATCCCATTATCTGCTGGGTATTTGTGCAAGGCTCAGTCACTTCCCATAAAGGTGGATCACTGGCTGCACCCATTAGGAATCTCGTCCCAAGAGCTTACTAGGATGCCCCTTTAAACGCCAGCATCCATGCGTTGCTCATTATGCCTCCTTACATGTTGGATCGGAGGGGTCTGTTGCTAGTTGGAATCCCACCATGCCTGTTCTTCCCCTTCCCATGGACGCCTTCGCCCGTGAGCCCAGTGCTTATACCAAAGCCATCATCTCTACCCTCACAAATGCTGTTTACACCTCAACTTAAATTAAAGGGGGCGCCGACCATCGCTCCTTTCATCTCCAATAACCACAAATAAAACCTCAGTCAGCACAAAGGGAATAAAAGAGGCGCCCTAATCTGTGCAGCGCCAGCCCCTGCCCGCTGAGCACATGATCCACATTAATGAATACGTTGGCGCAGACGTAAACACAGACCCCTCACACCCATCATTTCATCAGGGGTTAAAGCCGTTAACAAAAATACAGTCGACAGGAGGGTGAAAGCAAAGGACGTCACACCAGTCCATAAGGCATCATTAGATAGTGACCTTCACCCCACCACCCATGGTCACCATCTCCATAAGCGTGACCGATGGGAGCCACCCCTCTAATATCACTCCCAGCTGGAATTGGTGGAGAAGAGAGCACCACTGATGGGGCAATGGTTAGAACTGATGAGGGCACCAGGTGGGAGCCAAGCCTCAGGACACAAACTTCCTGGAGACACTTCCAGTCCCTACGCAGTTACAGGACGGAGAACAAGATGCCTTTGAAGGCTCTCGGTTCTTCTCCTCTAGATGATATTTCTCTACATGTGTAAATTGCAAATCTTGCAGAGGGACCTACATCAAACAACTGCAGATTATAAGGAATCTTCCTTCTGTTTATGTTTTGCACTTTTTTTTTTGTAGGTTCCAAGGAAACGACCTCCTCCTCCTCCACCGCCTTCTCATATGAAAAGATCACAGACAAGACTTCTTAAGAGTGGATTAAATGGCCTACTAAGTACCTTGGTGGATAATGAGGATTTCTTGGTTTTTCTTGCTGGGTGGCCTCTGGTAGGGGTGGACCCAGGCAGCCATAGATTTCCACAGTTGGCCAAGACAGAGCTGACCACAAAGAACGGCCAAGATGAAGCTCACCATGATGGAAAGCATATAGAAGTTGTCTACTTAGTTGGCTAAAACAGTACCCACTAGAAAGTTGGCTGTAGAGCCAGTCATCCATTCCTAAGATGCTCTACGTTTGGCAAAGAAAGAACTTGCTGTAAAGAAAGAGATAAAGAAGTTGGCCAGAAGTGCCAAAGACAGAATCGACCATGAAGGAAGGCATATGCACATGGTCTATTTAGTTGGCTTAGATAGGACCAACATTGGAAGGCCTATAGTGGTTACAAACTTCATTGGCCAAAAGACGCAGCAAGAAGGAAAGAGCATTGAGGTTATAAAGACAAAACCTGTGGTGAAGAAAGGTGTAGAAACCGGATCAGCTAAGCTAGCCACCTAAGGAAGAAGTAAACGAGCATATAAAGTTGTCCACTAAGTTGACCAAGATAAGACCACCATGACGAAAGGACTTGTGAGCCTGTAAACTTAGTTGGCCAAGATAAGACCTGCTGTGAAGGACAGACTTTAGGGATTCTGAGCTTTGTTAGCCAAAACAGGCTGTATAATGAAGAAAGCAATCTAGATGTTGTCCACATAGTAGACCAAGCCAAGAAGCATCTTAAAGAACAGAATATAAAGGTTGCCTACTTAGTTTGCCAAGGCAGAACGATCTCCAAGGAAGGCCGTACCTGCTGATTTTAGCAAAGGAAGAAGTTGGTCATCCATTTGCTGACTTACCGCTTCTGTTGTGCCTGTTGGAAGGTCGTGCCAATCCACCAACCCTTTGGTCTTCTCGCATCGTAAAGGAAGGAACATAGCGGTTATAAAACCGTTGACTGAGATGAGACCCAGCATGAAGCTCGTGTCCACTTAGTTGGCTAAGACAGAACTTGTATCATTGGGGGAGCACTTAAGCGTTGTCCAAAGACACATTGTGACAGACAGACATTTTCCGGGACAGGTCTCGTCTTGAATATTGATAGATGTTCTCCGCTTCACAAAGGAGATAACCGTGCCTCCGTTTATACTGACCACCCCAGCAGCCATCGTGAAGAACGACGGGACTTTGTCCTCTTCTGTTATACTTCTGGTTGATCATTACGACCATGAGCAGCAGCAAGCAGGATATGTTCAATAGGACTTCATTCCATTCAATGACCATGCCGTGGGGTATCCACGTAGACCACCCTGACCCAGCATTAAGAGATACCTATGGGGTCTCCTTCCACTTTGACTCTGCCAGATATTGGGACAGCAGATACTCAGCCCATTTTTCCTACTTGCCTTTCCAAAGCCACCTGGGCCTTTGTGACTATTCCATGGAGCCGGCCTTCATCCGCAAGAGGAATGAAAGAGAGAGGCAACGCGTGCGATGTGTGAACGAGGGCTACGCACGGCTCAGGCAGCATCTTCCGCAGGACTTGGCTGAGAAACGGCTGAGCAAGGTGGAGACCCTTCGAGCAGCTATAGGATACATCAAGCGTCTTCAAGGGTTACTAGACTTGGAATCTTTGAGACCTCCACTGGAGGACGAGTCATATGGTACATCCCATAACAAGGATATGCCAGGGTATACCAGCCGAGAACCCTCAACCCAGACCCCATACATCTCACAGCCAAGGGAACATTCAGCAAATTTATAGCATACCTTGGGTTTCGATTCCTCACCACAGTCTATGCTTGCTGTCAGTGAACAGCAACCTCATTTACATCCAAAGGCTAGAAACTCATACAGACCCAATATTTCTCACGGCTGGGGGTCTGTTATAATTGTATCCACTGTAGGTAATCTGTGGGCTAAACAGCCTGATACACTGTAACAAACAGATTCCATCTGCTGATGCATTTAGCTCAAAGACAATGGTCTGTCCTAGGATACAAGTTAAGGGCATATTCAGATGGCAGACTCCGCCTTTAAGGCACAGATTTAGCCTCGTCAACGAGCAAAATCCGTCGTGGATTTCCAACGCAGATAATTGCATTTCCACATGAAGAGGCGTCACTTCTTGACACGGAAATGCAATTCTCTGCAGAATCCAGCATGCGGTTTTTGCCCATTGAGTGGGGCGAGGTCCGTGCCTTACAGGTTTCTTTTGGGTACGTACCAAAATCCACTATGTGTAAGTAGAGCCACAGTCCTCCACGCTGCAGAAGCCACAATTTTGCCAGTATTATTGTAAGATCGCATGGCCATTGCCCTCTAATAGGGACACGTGTCTGTACCCCCTAAACTACAGTAAACAAATAGCTTTAAAGAGCCCAATTCTGAATCTGCCACTCTTATTTTTCTGCTGCCGCTGTGTACAGCATGCTGATGTATAGATAGACGACCTAGCACTCCTTCAGTGTGGTGACTGTAGCCACCACTAGAGGGAGCTCACTGCATACTGTGTTATTATTGAGTGTAATGTATAATCAGTCTGCAGTGAGCTCCCTCTAGTGGTGGCTGCATGTAAAACAAATGCAATCATGTAACAAAATGGGCTTGAGGTTTGGACAATCACTTTGTATTGAGGAATTTGATTTTTGCATGTGTCACAAAAAAAAAAAGGAAAGACTCAATTTTTACTTGTAGTACTTTTTTTTTTTATTAGCACAAACCATCCCTGCGAAAGCAGACTATTCAATCCTAAATGGGATGGGACTTGTGGGCGATCCTGATCCCTCTCAGAATTACATCACAGATTGGCAGAAGCCGAACTTACTCCTATTAACCTCATAGGAGAAACCAGCTGCTGCGCCCTCGGACATCCCATATGTTCACACCCATTCCTTTAAAGGGAAGAACCCATGGCCATTCACCCCAGTGGGGATTTCTGAGAAATTCTTGTGGGGTCCTCGGCTCTTGGCCAGAGTTGGGAGTGCTATAAAGTGTCCCTCTTGCTCTGGAGGACCCCCCCTCTCTTGTATCACACACAACTCATTGATACAAATGGGCACTGTGTAACGCTTGATTTATCCTGTGGGGGTGCTGCAGAGAAACTGAACACATTGTCAGGTTTCCCTGCAGATGATCACTGGGGGTCCCCACACTTTGTGATCAGCCTATTGGTAAGGCACCCATCTAAGGTAGGTTTACACGCAGAATCCATATTGAACTTTTCCATGCAGGACAGAAATCAATGGCGAAGCCTTGTATCTCTCCTGAGCATTTAGTCCGTGTCAATGGGCAAACCCTCAGGTGGACCTTGTGGCAAGGAGCGACACGTCCCTTTTCTTTCCCCCATGCGTATAGCCGTCCATTGGAGAAGTTACTGGTGCAGATTCTGCTGTGTGAACTTAACCCAAACAAAACAAAGAGCCCCTTTAAAATGAACGCCGACAACAATAAGGGAGACGACGACAACCGTAAACATCTCAATCTATAAAACCCGAAGCGCTGCCCGAAGGTTTGGGGAAACTTACACAATTGTTGGGCCTAATTCTCCAATGCAGACAGTCAGGATGAAAAGGCTTCCACTATTTTGTGTGCACAGCCGTCTCCATAGTAACAGACTACAAACAATCCCGTGTAGTCAGAGCCTGCAGTCGTGTGTCCAGTCTGTAACCAAGGAGCCACATCGGGACACAGAAAACAGTACAAGTTTTTGATTAAGACAATTTGTTAAAGTTGCTTCTTAGAAGGGGCTGTGACCAAAGTCCCCCCTGCTGTTCCCATCTAGACGGGTCCGGAGCCGCCGGCTGCTCTGCTTATAGACTGCTGCAGTAAGTGCATTGATCCAACGGGGGAGGGGTCATCGCCCTCTTCAGTGCGGTCGCTTTTCCGCTCTACTACGTCGATGTAGTGGCCTAAGTTTTGCAGATGTGGTTCCCCAGATGTCGTTCTCTTAGTAGGAGGTCCCAGAGGGGAGACCTGGCCCGATCCGGCATAATCATATGGAATGAATGCTTAAAAGGGTATTCCGGTCTAACGGCTGACCTGCCCCTGGATAGGCAATCAGTAGTTGATGGATGGGGGTCCGCCGCTCGGGATCCCTATTGATCAGCTGATCATCCAGCCCGCTCCACAGAGTCATCGATGGTCAGAAGCAGCAGGGGGAGCGCCGCCTTCACTCCTACTGCAATCAATTGGGCCGCCGAGCTTCTCCTAAACTTCCTGCTAAGGACTGGATGCGACACCCTGATGATGGGAGGAGCGGGAAGCAGCACAGCGCTGCCATCACTTTTACTGGGAGTCAAGCCGGCGCTTCCCCCGACCCCGGCTGTAGAGTGCAGCTGATGATTGGGGACCCCGCGAGGCAGACCCTGTCCAACTACTGATGACCGATGCAGGGGATAGGCCGTCAGTTAAACCGGACTGGAACCCCCCTTTAGGACTCCTTCATACGGCCACATGTGCAGGCGCAGCGCCTTCGCACCCGGTTTTTGTGCTATGAACAAGGTTTTTTCCCCCGTGCTCAAGTCCCGTTTTCTGGCACGCGGGACACGACGACACGACGACCGCACGTTTAGAGGGCCATTTATAATTTACAGTGCTCAAATGCACAAAAGATGAAAAAATAGAAGAGGCGTCCGCGCACATTTATTTTTCTCTGCGTTTTGTGCGCGCAAAAATGCCCATGTGAAGGAGCCTTTAGAGAGGAGATGACGGCCATATCTGTCATGTGACCCTGCTGAGCGGGCCCTGCGCTCGTGATTTAAAGGGGTATCGCTTATAAAGTAGCGGCCCGCCCATGGATGCACCATCCCTCTGGACTGGATAATAGAGAAGGTCCAGCGTTGGGTGAAGCCGACAGACATGGAGGAACAGCGGGCCGGCGCCATCCCACACGCGGCCTTTGTTCCTGGATCATCCAATAAACACAAAGCTTTTTACCCAACGCCGGCCGTGCTCCTGCGCATCAGTTGTGGTTTTCAGCCGTCTGTGCGTCTCTGGTTTGCATCACTTTAGGAGCGGTGGGGGTCTGAGCTCTGCCCCCCCCCATGGGAGAATAAAGGCGCTGCAGCCCTAACCTAGCACGGGGGCCCGCTGTGCAGGGGGCGGCAGCCATTCCTATGCATGTGAATGGAGTTGTGGCTGGGGAAGCCTGAAGGGGGGCGGTAACGCTGAATTAGTGCAGCACTTGCTTCTTGCTAGGGGTCCGAGAGAAAAGGGAAACCCCTAATTATATTACTACGGGGGCCAAGATCCCAACTCTGCAGCAGCGGTCAGGACTCAAAGGAATCGTCTAGTCTGATGTCACTTGACTGCCTTGTAATAAAACCGTCTGCAACTTTCTAACAGATTTTGGGTGTTAATTCTTCACTATTTTCAAAATCTCTGCTAGCTGTCAGTAAATAGAAACATTATCTACAGCCAGAGGCGGAAAATGCCCCATCCTCCTCCTGCTACAGGTAGACGGACGCAGCAGAGCTCAACCAGCCCCTGAACGGAACAAAAACATTGTTGTATTCATTGACAGCAAGCAGAGAGGCACAAGTCTGGTTCGATGGGTTCCAAAGGGAAAAGGTGGTGAGAGCCGGAGCCTTCTGTATATTCATTTCATTGACAGGAGGGCCGAGTCCCTACATGAAGCTGTAAGGGTTAAATTAAAAGGTGAAGACAATGCTGGGGGGGGGGGGGGGTCACATGATCCGGGTATGGTGCCAACGAGCGCCAGTATCGGTCCGGTCCGGGCCGGCTGAGGGATGGCTCTGAGCTCTCTACAGTCCGCGGCGCTGCTGCCGCTCTCCTCAGCCCTTGATGACGGCGATGGGGCGCAACTTGATGGCTTTCTTGCTGATTCCGGCGTCATGACACGTGTTCACCACATCCGTGACGTTCTTGTACGACTCCGGGGCCTGCGGGGACAATAGAGGCGAGTCACGCACGGACACAATGTACCCATGACGGGGCGTCTACATGGCCCTAGTGCCGGCCCCATGCCCCAATACACAACAGCCAGATTAGGGATCTTCTGCCTGAATGGGAGATTCTGACATTGGAAGTGAATCTGCGCCAATCATGTCCTGTAACGCTTCCCCGCACGCCGACTGCGAATCCCTCCGTATAAGCCACACAGCAGATTGTACCCGGATTCCTCATCGGCAGCGCCGTACGCCAGCAGAGCAGGGCTTTAGGGGAGCCTGCTGGCATTGTTCCCCCACTGGCAGTTTGTAGACCACTCACCTCTTCCATGACGAGTTTCGGGGAGGCGACGCGAATAGCGATGCCCATGTCTGCCAGCTTATCCAGAACGTCTTGGAAGTCCAAGTTGCGCCTAGATTTTGCTCTGGACAGCGCCCGACCCTGAAGGACAGAACAGAGATGTCAGCGCCATCGGCTTCGGCCATCACAACGCGGGCAGGAGGAGGAGGATGCTACTCACCGCTCCGTGGCAGGTGGTTCCAAAGGTCTCGGTCATGCCTTGCTCGGTACCGGTCAGTACGTAGCTGCAGGTGCCCATGGTGCCCCCGATCAGCACCGGCTGCCCGGTCAACTACAGAGAAGAGATGCAGCGTTATAGGAGAGGCGGGTTTGGGGGGGGGGGGGGGGGGGGGGGGTGATAAGTGGGGTCTCCCTCTATAACCCCATCCTACGCTGCGCGGGGTGGCGACCATTACTGCTACCTCAGATGGCGCTAGTCCCTACTGGCACCTGGTAGTCCACGGCGATGAGCGGGTGATGCGGCGGGAACGCCCGCGTGGAGCCCTTCCGGTGAACCAGCAGCGTCTTCTCCTTCCCGTCCACCACGTGCTGCTCCACCTTGGCGATGTTGTGCGACACGTCGTAGATCACGTGGAGGTCCAGGTCGTCGGGGGTCGTGTTAAAGACTTTGGAAAACGCCTAAAAAGAAAATATGAGCCCCCGGATCAGAAGCCGAGTATTAACCCCTTCCGCCCCACCCCCTCCAGATCCTCCTACCTGTCGGGTGAGGAACGTCATGGAGGAGCGGTTCACCCAGGCGTAGTTCCCCGCGGCGGCCATGCCCTTCAGATAGTCCTGTCCCTCGGGGGAGGAGATCCTGGCGCACGCCAGCTGCCGGTCGTTCACGATAATTTTATCTCGCTTCATGGCCTTCTCCATGGCAACCAGAGCGTCTGGAAAGAGGGATTATGGGAAGACCTAACGCAGAAGTGGCTGATAACAGGGAACAACGGATTAGACTGCGTCATACCTGTGGCCACCTGGTGCCCGAGGCCGCGGCTGCCGCTGTGAATCATGACGCACACCTGCCCCTTGTGGTCGATGCCCATCTTTTTGGCGGCGTATTCGTCGTAAATCTCGTCCACCACCTGGATCTCCGCATAGTGGTTCCCGGCTCCCAGGGTGCCGAGCTGCAGGCCAAACATGGCGACAAAGCAGTCACTAATCTGATGCACTCTAGTCACATCCAGAGCTGCATCCTCCCTCATACCAGCAGCCATCTGCAATGTGCCTGCAGTTCATGACCGAGCGCTCACAATGCAGCTCTGGATGTGACCGGAGCAGAAGTGATAACGGGGCGCATTCACTGTGGGATTGACTTTGAAGAGCCCCAAAGCAGAGACCACCAATGTGACCGTACCAAGTGGGAGTCAGTAGGGGTGTACCTGCGGCAGGCCCCTCTTCTTGGCCTTGGACGACACCTTGCTGGGGTCGGCTTGCAGCATGCGGCCGTACTCCTCGCAGTGCTCCTTGTCTTCCGCCCAGGCGTAGCCCTCCCGGAGGGACCAGTCCACCCCCATCTCCAGGGCTTCTTCTAGGTCTCTGGGGGAAGAGCACAGATCAGCGCTGGTCCTGCCTGCACAGCGGCCGGCTGTTACAATGTATCAGCGCGGGGGAGAGTGCAGCGCAGGAAGCGCAGATTACCGAAACTGATACATTGTAACAAGTGCAGAGCTGTGCGCCGGACCGTCCGGGGCCTTCACATTTACTGACAGCAAGCAGAGATCTTTAACCCCTCAGTGACGCGGCTTATTTTGGCCTTAAGGATGCAAAGATTTGGGGGATGGTCATCTGCACTTTTCAAAGCCCATCACTTTATTAATCCGCCAACATGGCCGCCGGAGGGAGGTTTTTTGCGCGGCGAGTCGCTGTTATTGGTACTATTTTTGGGTGCATAAAATGTATTGTACATCGATCGCGCACGGCGCTCGCCGCCCAGCATCAGCGCCGCGCTCTCCGCTCACTATCAGCGCCGCGCTCTCCGCTCACTATCAGCGCCGCGCTCTCCGCTCACTATCAGCGCCGCGCTCTCCGCTCACTATCAGCGCCGCGCTCTCCGCTCACTATCAGCGCCGCGCTCTCCGCTCACTATCAGCGCCGCGCTCTCCGCTCACTATCAGCGCCGCGCTCTCCGCTCACTATCAGCGCCGCGCTCTCCGCTCAGTATCAGCGCCGCGCTCTCCGCTCAGTATCAGCGCCGCGCTCTCCGCTCAGTATCAGCGCCGCGCTCTCCGCTCAGTATCAGCGCCGTGCTCTCCGCTCAGTATCAGCGCCGTGCTCTCCGCTCAGTATCAGCGCCGTGCTCTCTATCTCGGTGCGATCGTAACAATACCGAAATTATATCAAAGAGAGAAATATAGATTTTAAGTTTTTCTCACTTTTGCACAATAAAAAGCCCTTTTAAGATTTTTTTTGCTGCAGTCAAAACCCCCCAAACCGTTTCCCTGTGGGCGGAGCTCTGCGAGGGGCGCGGTTCTTGCGGAAACCATTTGGGGGTAAATGTGGCTTTTTTAAGTTATTTTATTGCATTTCTTACAACCAGAAATGAACCAAAACCGGTTTGTGGGAATCGTTACGGAGGAAAAACAAAGAGAAACAAAGGGGGGGGAAGGGCGCAAAAAGTGATTTTGGGGGTTTAACACTAGAGATGAGCAAACGTATTCGGTTCGGGTGTTTTTGCACTCAAGCACCTCTTTTTTCGAATAACTGACTACTCAAGCCAAAAGGATTCGGAGGGCGCCGGAGGGGGGGGGGGGGGGGGGGGGGGGGGGGAGGCGTGGTGGAGCAGGGGGGAACTCTTTCTCTGCCCCCCCCCCCCTCTGCAACCCCCGAATCTTTTCGTCTGAGTAGTCAGTTATTCGAAAAAAGAGGTGCTCGAGTGCAGAAACACCCTACTTGCGTACGCTCGCTCATCTCTATTTAACACTTTTTGACTATTTTTACTTTTCTCTTTTATACCAAAATCATATATTCAAGCGGCTCGCGGGAAACTGGCCGACTCCATCGCATCCTCAGAAGCAACGCTTCAGCCCGCTGCCGGCCGTCATCGAGCTCCGTACAGACACACACACATATATATATATATATATATATACCACCCATCCACAGGTCCCCCCCCCACAGGTCTGTACCGTCATAGGAGAGCCAGGAGTAGGTCCCAGGTGATCTCTCTCAATTTGTATATAGACGCCATAAACCTTCCATGTGGCCATTCAGCGTCTGCACACGCGCGGGTCAAGCCCCTTAATCGCACGATAGCGCCTACCTTCCTTCAAGCAGCGGGCCGTCACCATAGAAACAGACGCTGGCCATAGAGCGCCGCATATCAGAGGAGCTAAGGCGCGGGATACGGCCCTCAGTCTGGCGGCACTATGAGCCTTCCTCCCAACATGAATGGCCACATGTAGAGATCCCTCCTTTGGATCACCTGGGACCTACTCCTGGCTCTCCTATGACGGTACAGATGTGGGGGGGGGGGCACCTGTGGATGGGTGATGTATATATATATACATGTGTGTATGGAGCTCGATAACGGCCGGCGGAGGGCCGCAGCGTTGCTTCTTTGTGGACACACAGAGGCATCTGAGGATGCGATGGAGGAGTCGGCCAGCTTCCCGCTCGCATGTATGATTTTGGTTTGTTCCTTTTGGGATCCTTTCTTGGAGTCCGGACCAAGAAGCAGCCGGCACCTTGAGGCTCCCCACATGGTTGGATGAAGACGGCGCTGCTGCTGGATCCATCTCCTTCGCTGTACTTGTTTTTTTAGTATCCCCATTAGGGGACTTGAACCCGCCATCTCTTCACCACCGACCACGGCGGCCCGAGGCGTAATAACCCCCCGCCCGTCAGCCTCATACACGCTGCAATCAACCTAGTCTGCGGCTTGTAAGGGGTCAATGGCGGGGATCGTTGGAGCGCGAGTCGGCAGTCACAGCTGGCTTCCGCTGCGGATGGTGCAAGTATACGGCATATTTGCTCCACCCCCTCTTCCCCATGAGGAGTGAAGGGGGCCATCAAGCCGAGCTTCTCCTTGCAACGAGCGCCGCACCTGCTCTAACGCATGCTTTAAAAGGATTCTATTCACTGACAGCAAGCGGAGATCTGAAGTATCAGCATCACGACTCCGGCGAGATGTTTACTGCACACCGCTACACCAACAAGCAGAACCAAGTCCGCGGGTTCTGTTCACTGACAGCAAATAGAGATCTTCCAAATGGGATACAATTGTAACAAAGCCCCAGCAGTGTGAGGTCTCGGGGCGGGACAGATTTTAGCCTCTAAAGGTCAAGAAGGATGTTCCATCCACTGACAGCAAGCAGTGATCCTGAGACACAGAACATTGCAGGTGGTTCCACAGCGACTCGTTGGCATGTACTTACTTGGCGCTCATGGGGATGACCCCCTTGGATCCCACCCCAACGGGAATGTGGTCAAACATGGCCTGAGCGAGCTGCTCCTTCACGGGCTGCACGTCCCCCTCATCCAGGTTGGTGCGCAGCAGGCGGACCCCGCAGTTAATGTCAAAGCCGACACCCCCTGCAGGACAGAGAGAGAAACACACAAGTCGCACTTCAATGGGCAGTTCAACAGGGATGGAGAAGCAGCGTCTGATAGGTGGGGGCCGGCCTTTGGGACCCCCATCAATCAGGAGAACGGGGGTCCGGAGTGCTGCTACTCCGTTATCTACAGCAGGCCTTGGATGGATGGATGGGTCGTGCTAGCGCTCACGTGTGACCACCACTCCATGCATTGGGAGGCACTGGGGGTTCCCCATTTAGTGGGGGTCCCAGCAGTGAGACGCCCATTAAACAGATCTGCGGGGTAACCCCTTTAATAACAACCAGCTGCTCTCTAAACCCTTAAAGGGGTTGTCCAGGATTAAAAAACATCGCTGCTCTCTTCCAGACATTGCGCATGCGTGTCCACAGGTTGGGTCTGGTATTGCAGCTCAGTGCCACTGCAGTGAATGGGGTTGGCCATCCTTTAACCCCTTCCGACCCGCGTGGTGCATGTACCAGGCACGCCGGGTATCACCACACAGGCTTTGGGAGCTGAGCCCGCTCCATACGCGGTGGAGGGCGGCGCCTCTGACGGGTGAACACAACAATTATGACCAGAGATGAAGGTTTAAGGGTCCGCTGCGATGAGAATGCCACCCGGGTATCATGGCGCCTTGCGAAGGCCTATTAGGACGCGCCTGTGGGGCATCGTAACGTGGTTGGATTCTCCCGTTGGCCCGGCCGGACGGGGTTGTTTTTTGAGGGAGAAGTCGTACCTTTCAACGTGTGAAAACTTTTAGTGTGGAGAGACTAAAAGACAATTGCGCCATTGGTGGTTCGGTCCTCACGGCGCCCCGCGGTCGGTGCGGTCGGTGCGGTCGGTGCGGTCGGTGCGGTCGGTGCGGTCAGTGCGGTCAGTGCGGTCAGTGCGGTCGGTGCGGTCGGTGCGGTCGGTGCGGTCAGTGCGGGTCAGTGCGGTCAGTGCGGTCAGTGCGGTCAGTGCGGTCAGTGCGGTCGGCGCCACATTTCTACAGTTTTATAATGTTTTCCTAAAGACTTAAAGGAGATGTCTCGAGGAAGCAGTGGAATTTTTTTTTTGCCCAGTCCCCCTAATTAAGCATACATTACTAATTACCCCTGTAAATGACTTTTCTAGCTTGTTTCTACTTACCGTTCCAGCGTTTCAGCAACTTATAAAAGTTTCCCCAAGATGGCCGCCGGCTCTTTTCCCGTCCGCTCGCTGCAGCCCGACGTGTGCGCTCCCGAGACGCTACCAGCTGTGTCTCCATGACAACACGACGCCCCGCAGCCGCCGACCGGACCCCTGGAGTGAACACGGCCGACCAGTCACCCACCGCCAGGCAGAAGGTAACCGGCGCAGCCCCCCCCCCCCCCCCATCACAGCGGCAGCCCCACCGGCCCAGCGCTAGTTTCCCCCGGCGCAGCGACAGCCCCCCCCGGCCCAGCGCTAGTTCCCCCGGCGCAGCGACAGCCCCCCCCCCGGCCCCAGCGACAGCCCCCCCCCCATCGCAGCGACAGCCCCCCCCCCCATCGCAGCGACAGCCCCCCCCCCATCGCAGCGACAGCCCCCCCCCATCGCAGCAGCAGCCCCCCCCCCCCATCGCAGCAGCAGCCCCCCCCCCATCGCAGCAGCAGCCCCCCCCCCATCGCAGCAGCAGCCCCCCCCCATCGCAGCAGCAGCCCCCCCCGGCCCATCACTTACCGGGACAGCTGGGCGGCTTCTCCGGACAGCTCGGCAGCTCTGCACCTTCCTCTAACAGAGGATGGTACAGAATGGCCGCTCCAGCGCGCTCCCAAGCAGTGACAGCTCGTCTGCGCAGAAGAGCTGTAGCGGGGAGCACACTGAAGCGGCTCGTGCTGAAAGGAGAAGACCGGACTGCGCAAGCGCGTCTAAAAAAGCAAGCTGCCAGCGAATTTAGACGGCTCCATGGAGACGAGGACGCTAGCAACGGAGCAGGTAAGTGAAAACCTTCTTATAACTTCTGTATGGCTCATAATTAATGCACAATGTACATTACAAAGTGCATTAATATGGCCATACAGAAGTGCTGAACCCCACTTGCTGCGCCGGGACAACCCCTTTAAGAAAGTCCTTGTAATGACCGATGAACCTTCAGTAATCTCCTCCGCACTTCTTAGTCCCGCAGCGTCTTGTGATCCCCGCGTCCGGAATACCTCAGTACTGCGGTATATAATCATCTTGGCTTTAGTCTATGGAGGCCTGTTTGATAAGCATCCAGGAGGCTCCGCGCTGCCATGACAATCCATGGACGCCCTCCGACCGGGTCATGGGGTACCGATGCGGCACGTGAAGGCGCCCCCCTCCTCCGCTGACTGTTTAGACGTCTCAGCATTGACCAAGACACCTATAGAGTCCCCTCTGACTGCGCCACTTACTGGTGGCTGTCGGCTGGTACCCCGCTGGGCATGATGCCGCTCCACACACACTTCATGACCACTCGCGGGCAGCGGGGAGGAGCTTAATACAAGGTCTGTCACAGTACAGCAGAACGCATTTGGTTAGATGATCAAAGGTTTGCAAGTTCGAGTCCCCCGGGGGACAAAAAAAGGTTACAGATACGGAACACTAGGAGGTTTTTTTAAACCCTTGGCTCAGTCACAAGAAAAAAAAAGTTAAAAAACTTTTTCAGCAAGTCACATGGCACCACTGAAAAACACAACACGGCCCACAAAAAGCAGGCCCTCGTGTGGACGGCCCCGGACACACAAAAGAAAAAGGAGAGAGAAGAGTCTGCAGTAGGAGGGGCTTTATGTATACAGCAAACCTGACTGGTGACAGTACGCCGCGGCCCCCCGCAGCGCACCATCATGGTGCAGAGTGGGAGGGGCTAACATTCTCAGAGTGCCACGTGCCACGTACCCGGGGAGACCACCGCATCAGGATTGTCCATGTCAAAAGCCGCCATGTTTCCAATAGCGAAGCCGTAGCCGGAGTGGACATCAGGAAGACCGATGGATCGCTGCAAAGCAGAAAAAGACAGCGGCGCCCTCAGATCAACATCTCTGCTTGCTGTCAGTGACCAGAAACACTTCAATCGCATGGCAGCAGAATGTATCTTACATGTACGATTCCTGGTAAAGCCGCCACATTCCCAATCTGCTTCATTGCGGGAAGGAATCCGCCGGCGCCTGAAAGAGGAGAAGAGACCAATTATAGAGGGAGAGCATCAGACGGCGCCCAGACCAGCGACCGTGAGCGATAAGCGGTCCGCGATCAGGCGGTGGGCGGCATTTCGATCGAACAAGAATGTTCACTTCTCGCTGGTCATTCAGTCTCTGCCGACATACGAACCATCGTGGCGCGTTCACTTACCGCTCGGGTTACCAGCGCCCGTCCGATCCCGAATCACCGATACCGCGAATGTGAGGCTGAACGAGCGACAACGTATCTGCGGCCGAGAGCCAACAGGAACGGAGAACCCAACGCAGAACGGCACGAGAAGACTGCAGGGGGCCGACCCCTGATGGGACACCGAAGCAATCACTTACCTCCACCGCGACAGGAGTTCCTCAGCTCCTCAAACATCAGCTTCTCCAGGGGGTCATTCACAAAAAACACGCCCTCCACCTGCGTACAACACAGATAGTTACATCCTGTATTATACCCCAGAGCTGCACTCACTATTCTGCTGGTGGAGTCACTGTGTACATACATTACTTATCCTGTACTGCTCCTGAGTTACATCCTGTATTATACTCCAGAGCTGCACTCACTATTCTGCTGGTGGAGTCACTGTATATGTACATTACTTATCCTGTACTGATCCTGAGTTACATCCTGTATTATACCCCAGAGCTGCACTCACTATTCTGCTGGTGGAGTCACTGTGTACATACATTACTTATCCTGTACTGATCCTGAGTTACATCCTGTATTATACTCCAGAGCTGCACTCACTATTCTGCTGGTGGAGTCACTGTGTACATACATTACTTATCCTGTACTGATCCTGAGTTACATCCTGTATTATACCCCAGAGCTGCACTCACTATTCTGCTGGTGGAGTCACAGTGTACATACATTACTTATCCTGTACTGATCCTGAGTTACATCCTGTATTATACCCCAGAGCTGCACTCACTATTCTGCTGGTGGAGTCACTGTGTACATACATTACTTATCCTGTACTGATCCTGAGTTACATCCTGTATTATACCCCAGAGCTGCACTCACTATTCTGCTGATGGAGTCACTGTGTACATACATTACTTATCCTGTACTGATCCTGAGTTACATCCTGTATTATACCCCAGAGCTGCACTCACTATTCTGCTGGTGGAGTCACAGTGTACATACATTACTTATCCTGTACTGATCCTGAGTTACATCCTGTATTATACCCCAGAGCTGCACTCACTATTCTGCTGGTGGAGTCACTGTGTACATACATTACTTATCCTGTATTGATCCTGAGTTCCATCCTGTATTATACTCCAGAGCTGCACTCACTATTCTGCTGGTGGAGTCACTGTGTACATACATTACTTATCCTGTACTGATCCTGAGTTACATCCTGTATTATACTCCAGAGCTGCACTCACTATTCTGCTGGTGGAGTCACTGTGTACATACATTACTTATCCTGTACTGATCCTGAGTTACATCCTGTATTATACTCCAGAGCTGCACTCACTATTCTGCTGGTGGAGTCACTGTGTACATACATTACTTATCCTGTACTGATCCTGAGTTACATCCTGCATTATACCCCAGAGCTGCACTCACTATTCTGCTGGTGGAGTCACTGTGTACGTACATTACTTATCCTGTACTGACCCTCAGTTACATCCTGTATTATACTCCAGAGCTGCACTCACTATTCTGCTGGTGGAGTCACTGTGTACATACATTACTTATCCTGTACTGATCCTGAGTTACATCCTGTATTATACTCCAGAGCTGCACTCACTATTCTGCTGGTGGAGTCACTGTGTACATACATTACTTATCCTGTACTGCTCCTGAGTTACATCCTGTATTATACCCCAGAGCTGCACTCACTATTCTGCTGGTGCAGTCACTGTGTACATACATTACTTATCCTGTACTGATCCTGAGTTACATCCTGTATTATACCCCAGAGCTGCACTCACTATTCTGCTGGTGGAGTCACTGTGTACATACATTACTTATCCTGTACTGCTCCTGAGTTACATCCTGCATTATACCCCAGAGCTGCACTCACTATTCTGCTGGTGGAGTCACTGTGTGCATACATTACTTATCCTGTACTGCTCCTGAGTTACATCCTGTATTATACCCCAGAGCTGCACTCACTATTCTGCTGGTGGAGTCACTGTGTACATACATTACTTATCCTGTACTGACCCGGAGTTACATCCTGTATTATACTCCAGAGCTGCACTCACAATTCTGCTGGTGGAGTCACTGTGTACATACATTACTTATCCTGTACTGATCCTGAGTTACATCCTGTATTATACCCCAGAGCTGCACTCACTATTCTGCTGGTGGAGTCACTGTGTACATACATTACTTATCCTGTACTGCTCCTGAGTTACATCCTGTATTATACCCCAGAGCTGCACTCACTATTCTGCTGGTGGAGTCACTGTGTACATACATTACTTATCCTGTACTGACCCTGAGTTACATCCTGTATTATACCCCAGAGCTGCACTCACTGTTCTGCTGGTGGAGTCACTGTGTACATACATTACTTATCCTGTACTGATCCTCAGTTACATCCTGTATTATACCCCAGAGCTGCACTCACTATTCTGCTGCTGGAGTCACTGTGTACATACATTACTTATCCTGTACTGATCCTCAGTTACATCCTGTATTATACCCCAGAGCTGCACTCACTATTCTGCTGCTGGAGGCGTCACTGTTACATAAGTTATAAATGACGGTTAGGAGCGCCATCTGCCGGTGATGTGACGTCACTGCACAGGCCATAAACCATACATCTGTCTTTATATGTCAGTGCAGCAGCGCCACCTGCAGGATAGGATGTGACATTACACCCCAGTATTAGATAATACATGATGACAGCGCCCCCTAGAGCTGAAAGCATACAGATAACATAATAGGCAGCTGTTACATGCTGCGGCTTGTAGTTCCCCTCTACGTGCGCACCTGCATATTGGGGACGAATCCCTTGCGGATCCTCCAGCAGTTCTTGTGGATCTTGTCCAGATACTGAAGCTCGTCATTGTAGCTGCGGCTCATGGTGGCGGCTCCCTCACGCACACACTCTGCCAACCGGCACCGGAACAGCCTCTGACGTCACATCCGGATGACCCTTACACTCTAGCTGCATCACCATATAACGTCGTTAACGCCACACTCCGCAATATGGCCGCCGTAATCTGACAGCACGTCCCACGTGACCCAACGTCCCGTTACAAGCACTTCCGCCACACTCTTCAAACATGGCTGCCAATGCATGATAACGTACGTCGGCGTCTCTTACGGTCACATGAGAGTGATGTCATCACGTTCCTCGGGAAATGCGCTTGGTGAGTGGAAGGGGTCGTTGAGACGTCGTGTAAGTGAGGGGCTCTCTGTCTCCCCCTGCTGGATGAGGTTAGTAGCAGCCGAAAGTTTCTCTTTCGCTTGCATTTGCGGACTGGGCCGTAGAGCTTGCACTCTTTTTTTGTATTCTGTTACCTATGTAAGCATCACAGCTTTCCCCCCTAGTATCCGTGCGCCTCCCTTGCAGCATAAGCGTATTGCCACTCTGTGCCGGTCTCTTGGCGGCTCCGGTAAGCAGTAAATTCGCCGCGCTGAAGACGATGCTTTCTGAGCGCAGCACAAAGTCCTGGTCTGCTATATTTGCAACGGCGCCATTGTGCGATGCAACCGCTCTCCACGGGTCAGAAGCGATCGCAGTTGATGCATGATTATCGGAGGGGGCGGTGGCGTCCGTATAATGGGCGCAGCGATCACGATTATACTCTGCGCAGCCGCGAAAGTGAAAGTGGGCTGCAGAAGCTGCGGGGGAGGGGAGGACGCTAGTTTCACGACTTCTCGTATTACAGACGCTGTTTAGTCGCAGGATGAAGCTGAGAGTCCGGTCCGCCGCGCAGAGCGCCCGCCTGGAGCTGCGGGACGACGAGGTGACGCTGGGCGATCTGCGGAGGAGGCTGCGCCAAACGTTCCTCCCGCTGCTGGGATTCAGGTTTGTAGCCGCCGACGCCGATGAGACGTTCTGCGCAAATTGTTACACGTAGTGAAGAGTTTCTCACAAAATTCCCAGTCAAATTCTGTGCATTCGGCGCGGCGCGGCAGCGGACGTCACCGCGGCGAAGGCTTTGGCGCAGATTTCTTTCAGTGTAAACTCTGCCCGTTCTCTCTAGCGGTGATGTCACGTGGCGGAGCGCGCTGGCGAATGTTCGTCACGAATTCCACCCCTAAAAATCTTGGGAAATCCGCACTTACTAACGTGGTTTTTGGCGCGGATATAACCGTGTCAGTGGGGAAAATCCGTGTGCGAATTCGGCCGCGTCTGCGAAGGACTCGCCAAACGCTGGTGTCCCCATCGGAATTCGGCGTGTGGATTTTGCCCACTGAAAGCGTAACTTCCATCCGCGCAGAAGCCACGCTTTTTTTTTTAGGCAGGATTTCCCAGTCCGGACGTTTAGCGAGGATTTTTAAGTGCGGATGTGCGGCACATTTTATCCGTTTTATCGAAGGGCTGAGATCAGATCTGGATTTGCGCCAAGGATGCAGAAATGGCGCAGAGTGTTCTGCGAATATTGCGATGCGGAAAACCTGCGCCATTTCCGTTACGTGTGAAATACCCTAATAAATCTCTGCTTGCTGTCAGTGAATGGGAAGAATCTGCTTTCTGTGTGAGAATTCTCCTGCGCTGATACATTGTAGCGAACCTTCAGCTGCTGTTCTCTGCTCTCAGCCCCGACGCCGATTTCTCTGTCACGTTGAACGGCAAGGACCCGCTGACGGAGGACGAGAGCAGCCTGCAGTCCTTGGGGATCATCTCCGGGGATCTTATCGTCGTGGTAACCGCTGACATCCCGCGCCGCACCCAGGAGCCGCCATCTACTGCTGCCCAGACCAGCGATCCCGACACGGCAGGATGGGCATACGAGCGCGATGTAGCAGAGGTGAGTTACAGATCTGCATGGCTTTACTTGCACCGCAGCAATCCTCTGATCTCACCTCGAATCTCTCCCGTCTGCGTGAAGCCAAGCCCCGCCCCCTCGCAGGGAGCCGCTGCTGTGGAGGAAGAAGCACGCAGCCGTCCGCCGGGGCCCATGCTGTGCAGCGAGGCTACAGACGGGCAGATTCCGCACTCCCTGGAGGCGTTGTACCTCTCCTCAGACTGCGTCAGCGCCAACGATGCCCTGGTGGTCGTCGCCCATCTGCTCATGGTGGAAACTGGCTACACCGCGCAGGTAAGTGCAGTAACTGCCAGCGGCCACCAGAGGGCACTGCGCCTCCGTCTTATACAGACTGTAATCCTCAGTCCTACAATTTGGGGGTCCCCAGAGTTCAGGCGCCAAAAGTTATCATCTAGTCGGGGGTCAAAATATGTTGGTTTTATGGCTCCGTACCCCAAATCTCCACAGAGGTTCATAGTGATTTATTAGAGTAGAGGGGATAATGACCTCACATGATCTAGACTCTATGCTTCTCTTTATACATCCCAGAATTGTGTTTGCCTTTTTGGCTGCTGCATCACATTGTTGACTCATGTTCAGTTTGTGATCTATTAGTATACCCAAGTCTTTTTCACATGTGCTGCTGCTTAGCCCAATTCCTCCCATTCTGTATGTGCTTTCTTCATTTTTCTTGCCCAGATGGAGGACTTTGCATTTCTCCTTGTTAAATACCATTCTGTTAGTCGCCGACCACTGTGCAAGCTTTTCTAGATCTTTTTGAATCCTCTCTGACCCTTCCCTAGTGTTAGCTATCCCTCCTAGCTTTGTGTCGTCTGCAAAGTTTCCCACAATTCCCTCCTCCAGATCATTTATAACAATGTTGACCAATACGGGGCCCAGGACAGAGCCCACTTGACACACTTGTATGTACACAGTGACTCCACCAGCAGAATAGTGAGTGCAGCTCTGGAGTATAATACAGGATGTAACTCAGGATCAGTACAGGATAAGTAATGTATGTACACAGTGACTCCACCAGCAGAATAGTGAGTGCAGCTCTGGGGTATAATACAGGATGTAACTCAGGAGCAGTACAGGATAAGTAATGTATGTACACTGTGACTCCACCAGCAGAATAATGAGTGCAGCTCTGGAGTATAATACAGCATGTAACTCAGGAGCAGTACATGATAAGTAATGTATGTACACAGTGACTCCACCAGCAGAATAGTGAGTGCAGCTCTGGAGTATAATACAGGATGTAACTCAGGATCAGTACAGGATAAGTAATGTATGTACACAGTGACTCCACCAGCAGAATAGTGAGTGCAGCTCTGGAGTATAATACAGGATGTAACTCAGGATCAGTACAGGATAAGTAATGTATGTACACAGTGACTCCACCAGCAGAATAGTGAGTGCAGCTCTGGGGTATAATACAGGATGTAACTCAGGAGCAGTACAGGATAAGTAATGTATGTACACTGTGACTCCACCAGCAGAATAATGAGTGCAGCTCTGGAGTATAATACAGCATGTAACTCAGGAGCAGTACATGATAAGTAATGTATGTACACAGTGACTCCACCAGCAGAATAGTGAGTGCAGCTCTGGAGTATAATACAGGATGTAACTCAGGATCAGTACAGGATAAGTAATGTATGTACACAGTGACTCCACCAGCAGAATAGTGAGTGCAGCTCTGGGGTATAATACAGGATGTAACTCAGGAGCAGTACAGGATAAGTAATGTATGTACACAGTGACTCCACCAGCAGAATAGTGAGTGCAGCTCTGGGGTATAATACAGGATGTAACTCAGGAGCAGTACAGGATAAGTAATGTATGTACACAGTGACTCCACCAGCAGAATAGTGAGTGCAGCTCTGCAGTATAATACAGGATGTAACTCAGGATATGTACAGGATAAGTAATGTATGTACACAGTGACTCCTCCAGCAGAATAGTGAGTGCAGCTCTGGGGTATAATACAGGATGTAACTCAGGATCACTACAGGATAAGTAATGTATGTACACAGTGACTCCACCAGCAGAATAGTGAGTGCAGCTCTGGGGTATAATACAGGATGTAACTCAGGGTCAGTACAGGATAAGTAATGTATGTACACAGTGACTCCACCAGCAGAATAGTGAGTGCAGCTCTGGAGTATAATACAGGATGTAACTCAGGAGCAGTACAGGATAAGTAATGTATGTACACAGTGACTCCACCAGCAGAATAGTGAGTGCAGCTCTGGGGTGTAATACAGGATGTAACTCAGGAGCAGTACAGGATAAGTAATGTATGTACACAGTGACCCCACCAGCAGAATAGTGAGTGCAGCTCTGGAGTATAATACAGGATGTAACTTGGGATCAGTACAGGATAAGTAATGTATGTACACAGTGACTCCACCAGCAGAATAGTGAGTGCAGCTCTGGAGTATAATACAGGATGTAACTCAGGAGCAGTACAGGATAAGTAATGTATGTACACAGTGACTCCACCAGCAGAATAGTGAGTGCAGCTCTGGAGTATAATACAGGATGTAACTCGGGGCTAGTACAGGATAAGTAATGTATGTACACAGTGACTCCACCAGCAGAATAGTGAGTGCAGCTCTGGGGTATAATACAGGATGTAACTCAGGATCAGTACAGGATAAGTAATGTATGTACACAGTGACTCCACCAGCAGAATAGTGAGTGCAGCTCTGGAGTATAATACAGGATGTAACTCAGGATCAGTACAGGATAAGTAATGTATGTACACAGTGACTCCACCAGCAGAATAGTGAGTGCAGCTCTGGGGTATGTATAATACAGGATGTAACTCAGGATCAGTACAGGATAAGTAATGTAGTCACAGATGATAAATAGATCACAGCACACTTTCCACCTTGTAGTATAAAACGGAAGATAATCCTCACCACAGTGGTGCACGCTCATTCAGGGTCCTGGATCCTGGACCATCATTCAGGTAGCACAAAGTATGGAAGAGCAGCACACAGGATCAGTACAGGATAAGTAATGTATGTACACAGTGACTCCACCAGCAGAATAGTGAGTGCAGCTCTGGGGTATAATACAGGATGTAACTCAGGATCAGTACAGGATAAGTAATGTATGTACACAGTAACTCCACCAGCAGAATAGTGAGTGCAGCTCTGGAGTATAATGCAGGATATGAAAACCTAAAGCTGCCTGCCCTTTGCCCATGCTGGGAGCTGCAGTTGTGCTGCTCCTGGGGGGCTGCCGGTAGGATGTCGCTGCTGTTGGGGGATTTTTAACACGTTCTTCTTAAAGGGAATCTTCTATGATGGAAATTGAGGATTCCAATTAAATGAATGGAGTTTACAGGAGATGGTGAGACAATGTATCCATGGGTCTCACCGCGGGTTGCGCCGCTGTTCTGCCGCTCACGCTGTCTTGGTGCAGCTTCGTCCTTGTGCCTCGTTTCTGAGGATGTCTTGTCTTCTCTCCCGCTAGTAGCGCGGTTTGTGTCTCTTTAGGGTGTGAAGAACAAAGTGTCCGCTATGCCCGAGGGCTGGAAAAGCAGCGGCGGCATCTACAAGCTCCACTACTCCCACCCGCTGTGCGGCGACAGCTCTGCAGCGCTGGTCTGCGTGCCAATGGGCAGACTGGTCGTCATCAACGGTAAGAGCGACACACGCCGTCTGCCACATTGTAACAAACTATCAGGGCAGGAGACGTGTGTTCCCTCGCAGAGGATTGTCTAGACTGCATACAACTGTAACAAACCCTCAGCTGTGAGATATAACTAGTCTGTACAGGCGTTGAGCTTCTGCTTGCAGACAAGACTGTTCTCTTTCACTGACAACAAGCAGATTGGAACGGTGTGCTTGAATATTGAGTATTTTTATACTGTGATCACAGCCAGAGCTGCCCCCTGCTGGCGTTTGTTGTACTGCACATCACTGTAGTTTGTGTGATGCTGCTTTGGATGTGAGTGGAGTACGCCATCTTTTATGTCCTCTTACATTACAATGTCTCCTGTTTGCAGCTACTTTGACTATTGTCCGTGAGCTGAAGTGCGTGAAGAGGCTGCAGATTCCCACCGAGTCCTACATCACCTTCCCACCACAAGGTAAGAGAGTCATGTGATCGCCAGTGAGGAAGTAGGAACGCCCACTTGACAGCCCTCAGGAGCCTCGGAGGCAAGCAGGGCAGACTTTCCAGTACTAGCTCAGTGGACTACTGTGATGTCAGACAGTGCGGTGTACTCTCAGCGAATCGGATGTCTCGCACTGCTGCTCCCTCTCCCCTCTCACAGCAGGAGTCTCAGTCCTTTCTTTTAACCAATGAGTGAGGAGCTTTCTGTGGTGAGGGGGCCGCACGGACTACCGGCTCGCACTACAGGACAGCCTCCGTGTTAAGTAGAGTAGCCGCGGCTGAATATAACCTTTCCTCCTTGTGTACATCGCCATGAATTCTCCGCTCTGATGACGGAGGGTCAGGGAGGAGGATTTATCACTCTGTACACCAGAAGGAAGGATCGTATGAAAGCGACCCTCCGGCTCTGAGCAAACAAAGATGGCGGCACCGCCTCTCTGACTGCCTGTGTATTACTGTACATTCTTAGGCTAAGACACTAGACCTGCTTTGATTGGCCAGTGCTGCCCACATGAGGCTTGTTGGCCAATCAGAGCAGCATGTTGTGTCTTAGACTACCGCCGCATATTAATACACAGTGTGCTTCAGGAGGTCGGAGAAGCGGTGCGGCCATCTTTGTTTCTCTGGTCCGGAGGGCTTTAAACAAGAAAAACCCTGCTGCTGAGAAACATAAGGAAGCTATTGGTTTATGGAGGGGCCCTAAAGGAATACTATGACCTTGTGGGGGCCCTAAAGGAATACTATGACCTTGTGGGGGCCCTAAAGGAATACTATGACCTTGTGGGGGCCCTAAAGGAATACTATGACCTTGTGGGGGCCCTAAAGGAATACTATGACCTTGTGGGGGCCCTAAAGGAATACTATGACCTTGTGGGGGCCCTAAAGGAATACTATGACCTTGTGGGGGCCCTAAAGGAATACTATGACCTTGTGGGGGCCCTAAAGGAATACTATGACCTTGTGGGGGCCCTAAAGGAATACTATGACCTTGTGGGGGCCCTAAAGGAATACTATGACCTTGTGGGGGCCCTAAAGGAATACTATGACCTTGTGGGGGCCCTAAAGGAATACTATGACCTTGTGGGGGCCCTAAAGGAATACTATGACCTTGTGGGGGCCCTAAAGGAATACTATGACCTTGTGGGGGCCCTAAAGGAATACTATGACCTTGTGGGGGCCCTAAAGGAATACTATGACCTTGTGGGGGCCCTAAAGGAATACTATGACCTTGTGGGGGCCCTAAAGGAATACTATGACCTTGTGGGGGCCCTAAAGGAATACTATGACCGTGTGCGGCCCTAAAGGAATACTATGACCTTGTGGGGGCCCCTAGGGAAAACTATGAACTTGTGGGGACTCTAAGGGAATACTATGACCTTGTGGGGGCCCCTAGGGAAAACTATGAACTTGTGGGGACTCTAAGGGAATACTATGACCTTGTGAGGGCCCTTATCGAATACTATAACCTTGTGGGGACTCCAAGGGAATACTATGACCGTGTGGCGGCCCTAAAGGAATACTATGAACTTGTGGGGGCCCCAAGGGAATACTATGAACTTGTGGGGACTCCAAGGCAATCCTATGCACTTGTGGGGGCCCCAAGGGAATACTATGAACTTGTGGGGGCCCCAAGGCAATACTATGAACTTGTGGGGGCCTCAAGGGAATACTATGAACTTGTGGGGGCCCCAAGGGAATACTATGAACTTGTGGGGGCCTCAAGGGAATACTATGAACTTGTGGGGACTCCAAGGCAATCCTATGCACTTGTGGGGGCCCCAAGGGAATACTATGAACTTGTGGGGGCCCCAAGGCAATACTATGAACTTGGGTGGGCCCCAAGGGAATACTATGCACTTGGGTGGGCCCCAAGGGAATACTATGCACTTGGGTGGGCCCCAAGGCAATGCTATGCACTTGGGTGGGCCCCAAGGCAATACTATGAACTTGGGTGGGCCCCAAGGCAATACTATGAACTTGGGTGGGCCCCAAGGCAATACTATGAACTTGGGTGGGCCCCAAGGCAATACTATGAACTTGGGTGGGCCCCAAGGCAATACTATGAACTTGGGTGGGCCCCAAGGCAATACTATGAACTTGGGTGGGCCCCAAGGGAATACTATGCACTTGTGGGGGCCCCAAGGCAATACTATGAACTTGTGGGGGCGTTGTGAAATTGCGGGGTCACTAGGGAGGCACTATGCACTTATGGGACACTAAGGAAGGGGTTCTGAAATTTTGGTGGCTCTAAGGGGACACTAAAGACTTTCGGGTCACTGAGGGGAACCCCGAACTTGTGGGGCACTAAGGAGGCACTAGGACATTATGGGGACACTATGAATGCATGAGGCATTAAGGCCCACCAGAATGTGTTTTGGCCTTGGCTGCTCCTCCCTCCTCCCCTCTTGCAGCATGAGGAGTCGATGCTGCAGCTTCACCCCCCTCGTTCCTCTTGCTCTAGGTGGCTTTTGGGGCTCATTACACTGTTGATGCGGCTGCTCCTTCTCCTCAGACAGTGCCGTGGCCGCCGTCTTCAGGGACTTGCAGAAGTTGTCGCGCCTCTTTAAGGATCAGCTGGTGTACCCGTTACTTGCTGCCACTCGGCAAGGTAAGGTGGGAGGAACAAGCGGTGGGGTGGGCATGGTGAGCGTTACTCATGTAGGCCCCTCCCTCCCGCAGCCCTGGACCTCCCAGATGTCTTTGGCGTGGTGGTTTTGCCCCCAGAGCTAAAGCTGCGCATCTTCCGCCTTCTGGATGTACAATCCATCTTGTCTCTTGGCGCCACTTGTAAAGATCTGCAGGCGGACACCGAAGACCCGTCCCTGTGGAGGTTCCTCTACACCCGAGATTTCAGAGGTGAGGACTTGTGTGTTCTGCAATGTCTTCTCTAGTCACATCCAAAGCTGCATTCACAGTTCTCAAGCCTCAGAGCACACATCTTGCCCTCGGGGAGGCTGGAAGCTGCGGTTTTCCTTGCATTGTGGGAATTGAAGTGTTTCCACCAAGAACTGTGCTTGATACTAATATAGAAGGGTTGACCTCCCCGGGGCGGGCTGCGTTATCTTATCCAGAGCTTCGCTCATCGTAGTGTTAGCAGATTCCAAGCAACAACCAGCACAGTCCTGAAGTCGCTGCGGCATTGTGGGAGAGGTTTCCATTTTCTCCTTTTCTACAGTTTCCTTTGTTGTCCCCGAGGCGCCCCCGCCAGGAGGTGACCTGACACTGCTGCCGTAGCTGGCGCGCCCCCGCCAGGAGGTGACCTGACACTGCTGCCGTAGCTGGCACCCTGCGGGCCCTATAGGGGCGCTGCTGCCTGGTCGGTATTCATTTTTCCCTGACTATGTTAATGCCCAGCAAAAAGTAATTGCCCCCTGCGAGGCGGCCCGGCAGCAAACCCGAGAGGATCTAACTCACTGGCTTATGTAGCCCCGGTCTGGCGACAGCAGCGGCCGTGGTCAGTGCCGTGATCACAGTGTGACCCCCTAACCTCTCCCCCAGTCCACGGTCCTGCACACAGACGCCACCCTGCGCTAACGCCATGCCATGAGGTCATGGGTCACCGATCACTGCTGTCACTACAGAGCAAGTATCCACTGGGACCACTATGGGGGTCATTGTTACTACTGGGGACACTATGGGGCTCACTGTTACTACTGGGGACACTATGGGGGTCACTGTTACTACTGGGGACACTATGGGGGTCACTGTTACTACTGGGGACACTATGGGGGTCACTAATACTACTGGGGACACTATGGGGGTCACTGTTACTACTGGGGACACTATGGGGGTCACTGTTACTACTGGGGACACTATGGGGGTCACTGTTACTACTGGGGACACTATGGGGGTCACTGATACTACAGGGGACACTATGGGGGTCACTGTTACTACTGGGGACACTATGGGGGTCACTGTTACTACTGGGGACACTATGGGGGTCACTGTTACTACTGGGGACACTATGGGGGTCACTGTTACTACTGGGGACACTATGGGGGTCACTGTTACTAATGGGGACACTATGGGGGTCATTGTTACTACTGGGGACACTATGGGGGTCACTAATACTACTGGGGACACTATGGGGGTCACTAATACTACTGGGGACACTATGGGGGTCACTGTTACTACTGGGGACACTATGGGGGTCACTGTTACTACTGGGGACACTATGGGAGGTCATTGTTACTAATGGGGACACTATGGGGGTCACTGTTACTAATGGGGACACTATGGGGGTCATTGTTACTAATGGGGACACTATGGGGGTCACTGTTACTACTGGGGACACTATTACTACTGGGGACACTATGGGGGTCACTGTTACTACTGGGGACACTATTACTACTGGGGACACTATGGGGGATTTCTGTTACTATTGTAGCCACTATGGGGGTCGCTGTCGCTATGGGGACCACGATGGCGGTCACTGTTGTTATAGGGGACACTAAGGGGGACCTTTACTATTGGGGACCACGCAGCAGGTAGGCTCAGGGAAATGTGAGGCTTTGCAGCTGACAGGAAACCCTGCGATATTCTGATTGCAGCTTTGCAAGTGAATGGAGTACAAAATATGATCCCGTTCAAGATCTCCACCACATAGCCTGTTCTGTTTCCGAAAGAGGAAAGAAAGGTGAAGTTGTGCATCCTGATAGCTAACAGGACACTAATAGAATTCTAAACGCAGCTTTGGGAGTGAATGGAGTATAAGGCATGATAGAAGATCACTATAGTTCAGTATAAGACTATAAGGGATCCAACAGAATTGTAAATGCAGCTCTGGGAGTGAATGGAGTATAAGATGTGGTGTAATACAACACTGCCACAAAATAGAGCATTCTGTACAGAGCTCAAGCCGACAGGAAGGCTGCAGGGAATACGAGGAAACCACCAGCAGCACCTAAAATGCAGCTTTGGAAGTGAATGGAGTATAAGAAATGATGTAAGGCAAGATAGTTACTAACCTGTTCTCTCTGTCTATATAATCAGATCACAGCGTCAGAGACCTGCACACAGACTGGAAGGAGGTAGGTGCCCATATATATATATATATATATACATACTGTACATGTAATCGCACAACCGCTGTGCCGTTGATAAACGCCCTGTGTCTCCCGTTGCAGCTTTATAAGCAGAAGTACAAGCAGATGTGCAGCGTCCTGCGCCGAAGATACGGGCCCTATGTGCCGGGCTTCCCGCCTTTCCACCCCAGCCCTTTCCTTCCTGACCAATCCCTGCCCAGCTTTCCTTACCCTCCGGGCATTATTGGGGGTGACTATGACCAGCAGCCCATTTTTCCATTTGCCAGAGATCCCCTCTCCTTGTTGGTCCCCCGCAGACCCCGAGAACCTGGACTTTTTCGGCCTGCCAGACCACGAATTGACCCTCACTTACCAGGCATCTTCCGGAACCCGCCGCTGTCAAGATGGGGGCCTTTCTTATGAGTAGAGGGGATCCATACTTGCCCCATCCTTAATGGCTGCTAGTCCTACTGATGTTCTGCTGCCCCCTGTGGGATGATGGGAGTTATCACCTTTATAGGTTTGGTTTTCGGTTGGTCATCGTTAATTGGTTGCATTATTTCTGGTTCCAGTTACACAAAGTTATACATTGTGATGGAAACCTGTCATGTGACCAGTAGTCACAGCTCCGCCCACCGCAGATGCCAAGCAATCCTATGATCTTGATTACACGCTACGTCCACATTAGTTTGTATGTACAGTAAGGAAACAGAGTCACAAGTCTGTAAATGGTCTTTAGAAACCTCCTACCATGTTGTGTATACAGCTCCGATGTCATGCTATGTGTCTCCATGGAGACGGACTGCCAACAATACCCTGATCCTGAAGTCATGTGCCCCCTACTTCTTCCTAATCTACGAGGTGCATAGGATGAAGTAGTGACTGCAGGATCAGACTACATAGGGTTTGTTTGTAGTCTGTTGCCATGGAGACACATAGGGCTGCATAAGAACTGCAAGCATAAAACAATAGATTTTTTTTTGTTTTAATTAAGACTATTTGCAGTTTTTGTTCTGTTTTCTTAGATGCTCCAGACTTCGGATTACATTGGAGTCAGCGGGCTGCTGCAGCCAATAGTAGGCCCAACAGGGACGTCATCAGTGAAGTGTTTATACCTGCCGGGGCTTCTATGTTGGCTCACACGACGGGTTTACAGGATGTCACAAGGCCTGCTGGCATCACTTGTCAGATGCCATGGCGCCAGAGTGGATATATCACTTCTATATAGCATTGGGCAGGGCGGAGCCAAAACTATAGAACAGAATTAACGGGAATCTCCCGAAGGTTTTACCTATTATTACTAACTGCTGAATCCATTGTATGACCTGGGCTGCCCTCCAATCAGCATCTACCTGCGGCGTGCGCTAGAGTGTAAGCTCTTTGGGGGGCACGAGGCCTTGGGAATGTATGGAGGCTCAAGACGAGTGGGAATGTTGCTTCATAAGTTATAGAAAGTTTTTGACATTTTTGTTGCTAATATTTGTTACATAAAAAAATAATAAACCAAAAGTTGTTTCTAAGCTCCGCCTCCTCCTACAGAACGGGTCTGATCGCGACATGAGCAGTCGGTTGGTGGGGAACTAGCGCGCACCTCTGATTGTATTCCCTGACTAGCTTAAAGGGCCATTCCAGCTGCGATCACAGTTACTGACGATCACACAGGTATAATTGAGGAGATCACAGCTCATCCCTGTATACTTATGGCCTGCAGCTCACTTAGGTGAATATAGAAGGTAATAATTAAACTGTCCGCCCAGCAGGCTGTGGGCATCTAACAGGTATAATAGAGGAGATCACAGCTCATCCCTGTATACTTATGGCCTGCAGCTCACTTAGGTGAATATAGAAGGTAATGATTAAACTGTCCGCCCAGCAGGCTGTGGGCATCTAACAGGTATAATAGAGGAGATCACAGCTCATCCCTGTATACTTATGGCCTGTCCGTCCAGCAGGCTGTGGGCATCTAACATCCGCAGCAAATTCACATCTTACGTGCAAAATACGAATGTGAAAAATGTAGGAGCCTAAAATTAACATCATAAATCAAACAGAACCAAATGCGGAGGATATAGATACAAGTGTAGCCATGTTGTCTATTCGGACTTGGCCTGGCCCCCCTGCAGCCGCAGCAACACGCTCTTTGGCTCCTGATTTCTGTCTGCAGCCCCTTGAGCAGGATAGTTTGTTCCATACACTGGAGATCATTTGTAAAAATAAAGACAAGTTGCAAATTTTTGTGCAAGTGGGAAGTTGCACAAAAATGTTGCAATTTTTAGACTTTTTGTACAAGCCTCCCCACCTTTTGGAAAAGAGTGACAGCGTTTTGGCACCTTCTAGTGGTAATGCTAGGTGGCGGATGTCCTTTAGGGTACAGCCATGGTGGCCATTAGTGTATGTCTCTAGGGATTGGCCATAAAGGCGTTCCCACCCGGTTGCCGCTCAGAGAAGACGCCAGGCTTTCATTTCTTTCACTTTTTCTTTGTTTATACCATCAATAAATAAACACAATTACACGGAACGTAAAGCAGGAAGATCCTGGAGGAAAACCGAGCAACCCAAGGCCACCTCTCCCCTCCCAGATCATCGCATCGTCCGATCTGGGACCGCCTCTCAGCCGTGCCGCGCTACTTCTAGAAGAAAGCAGCCATGTTTTTAATCCCGGACAACCCTTTAAAGAAAGTGAAATGAAGCGTCTCCATCCTAAATCTGCAGAGAGCGAGTCCTACATGCAAGTCCCGCTGGTGGGTCATCTGTATTCTGGCGTAGACAGCAGAGTCCCCATAAGGAACGGTTTCTTCTCGCAATGTGTATTGCTATGGGGTGGTTGCTCTTTGCATGTTGATCACCCATGTGGTCTTCAAGCTGAGATATTGAAAGCATTGACTCTCACCGACGCCGTTGGGCAGCCGCTCACAGTATATGGCTCTGTTCTTGGTCTTCTTATTACTTGAAGACGCGGCGGATGGGAAGCATCGACGACGTAACCTGATATAACTGAGAAGTTCTGCAGTTTTATGTATTGTCTGAGTTCTGCTGTATAATCTAATCAAACAATCTGTCTAGTATTGCAGTAGAGCAAGGATTGGGGCTTTAAAGGGGTTGTCCAACTTCTATCTGTTTTGCTGCAGGAAACGGACAGCTCATTGTGCAGTGTCCCGGGCTACTACTACACCCTGAGTCCCATTAACTTCAGTAGGACCCTTTCTGCAATACCACCCCAGGCCACTGCTATGGAGCAGTCTGCTTCTTGCAGAAAAACAGCTAGAAATAGGACAACCCCTTTAAGGCAGGTGTCTAAGGGTACAGTAATGGGGTCCGACTCTACCCCACTTCATTACTGTACCTCACATCTAAACTGCACAATCCGACTCATTTTTCAAGTGTGTTGGTACCAAAAACCATGTATCCATGGGATGTTGGCATCTTAGCCAGACATTACCAGGCCTACTATTGGCATCTGCTCTGCCTGTATTGGAATTCTAATCTATGTATTGTTTGCAGTTCTGGCTAAAAAAAACTTTACTTAATTTGACCAAGATTATAAAAATGTGTATAATCAGGACTAAAGGCCCGTTTACACTGAAGGATAATCGCTCCAACGACAGTTTGAGTGACAGTTTTGATCATCATTGCATAACTCTTAAGTAGATAATCAGCTAGTTAAGAGTTAAAGCCAACGTTGAATTAGAAGTAAACTGTATCCATTGGCTACAGTTCTGACTACTATTTATACAACCCGATTCCAGAATAGCTGGGACTTAAGTTAATGTAAAGCAAAGAAGAATGCAATGACTTGTCAATCTCATAACCATATTTTATCCACAGCAGAACAGAGAACATATCGGAGGGGGAGGGGGAGGGGGGGGAGGGGAGGAGGGGAGACATTCTTCGATTTCATTAAAAAAACCTTTAGAAATTGATGGCAGCAACACATCTCAGAAAAGTTGGGCCAGGGGTAACAAGAAGGCTCACACGGCCGGATGCAGAATCTGCTTGTGGAGGTCCACAGTGGTTTCCAGCTGTGAGTCTGGCTGGGACCCTGCGTACGGCTTGTAATGTACTGCACATGACTGCGGACTCCAACAGGCGGTCAGGCGCAGTACACCATTTTAAAAATTTATTTCCAGCGCCGTCGCTTAGAAATGACACAGATACCCGCAGCCCATACGCAATCTAGAGAAGAAGCCGTATATCAACACAATCCAGAAACGCCGGCGTCTTCTCTGGGCCAAAGCTCATTTACAATGGACCGAGGCAAAAGGGAGAACTGTGCTGTGGGCAGAGGAATCAAAGTATGGAATTCCTCTTGGAAACCCCGGATGCCGCGTCCTGCGGACTCAAGAGGAGAGGAACATCAATTTCTAAATCAAGTAGTTTTTAAAAAAATGAAATGGAACAAATACCCCCCCCCCCCTCCGCCCCCCTCTTAATATGTGTTCTAGTGTGAATAAAATACAGTTAGATAATAATAATCGTTATTTGTATGGCGCCAATTTATTCCACAGTTAGATGAGATTTCCAAATCATTGTAGTTTTTTTAAACATTTATTTACATTTTACACAGCGGTCCAACTTTTTTGGACTTGGGGTTGTATAATCTGGCCCCACCGTCTGCCTCCTACTGCAATAATTAATGGGTTTAAAATTTAAGTGTTCTGTCAGCAAAATAAAAGAAATGATCGTGACCTGTGCCGTACCGGGCCGTTCACCAGGAACCTGACGCTCTCCTGTCCCTCCGGCAGCCTATCACAATGCAGATGCTGGAAAAGTTTCAGCTTCCGCCACCGCCTGACGTCATGTACTGCCGCACAGATCAGTGGTTGATGCGTCACAAGAAACGTGTCGCCCACTGATTGGCCTGGACGCGTATAACAGCTAAAAAAGGGGTTTTGCTGACAGAACCCCTTTAAATGAGGTGTCTAGGGTACAGTAATGGGGTCAGACTCCACCCCACTCTGGTATTGTACCTCAGATGTAAACTGCACAAATCCCAACTCATGTCAGGTACCAAGAAGCATGCGTTATTGTGTGTAGATTAGGAAGACACAACTGTTTTATGGAACTAGAGTGAGCACTAAATGAACAGCCACCAGAATGTAAAATGCATCTATATGGACTTCTTATAATATCATCAGTGTGGGAAGACCTGGAATGAGAAGTCGCAATGACTGGAATGGCTTCAAGTTTTGCATAAAGTTCTTATTACAATAACTGAGCGTTCGGGTGCAGGGAACCGGGACTAGCTGGATGGTTGATGATGATGGGGCAAGGAGCAAGGTGATTGCGGCATTATGGATTTCAATGGCTTTAACTGCACCTTGCAGCATCGTTTGATATGCCTGACGAGCTCAGACAATGGCAGCATAGACAGGATCTATTTTCAAGCATTGATAAGAGGATGAGGCATCTTCATCTATCAATATTTGGACTACACAGAGATACAACGTTGAGTAGAGAAGTTTCATGAGAAGTTTGTCCGGTTTTCACTGTAGTACAAGTCTATGGTAAGATGGACGAAGAAGTTGGGCTTCATGTTCTAGCTTGTCTTATCTCTGGGAATTCTATATTTAAGGTGAGGCTAAATGCCAGTTTCTCCAGAATACTCCATCTTCTTGGTCAGTTTTGGGTTCCTGAGGATGAGGGTTGAGCACCACAAGTACGAGATATCAGAACACATACTCATGCTTGGAAAACTATGTAGATGAGGGACACCACGGGAAAGATCGGGAAGTCAAGGAAGCTGAAGAAAACTCCCATTAGGCCAAGGGATCTTTTCTATGTTTCAGGTTCTGATTCCACAAATTACAAACATTTATAATGCTGAGGAACCGCTGAGGGTTCCAGGAAGACGTCTAACTTTGAGACGTTGCCGTTTGGGAGGTCTCCGCAAGACTTCTCATAGTGGTCTCCTGGTTCAGTAGCAAAGGATTCGGTGATCCAGCAGAATAAGGTGTCATGATGGAGATCAGCCTTTTATGTTGTATTTGTTTGGGTGGCTTTAAGAAGAGCTCAGCAGCGGAAGATCACGTGGACTTATATTTAGTCAGAGAACAGACTTGCAAATGATTTTCTCAGGTTGCGAATAGTTTCCGCTTTTGCTTCATCTTCATTTCCAGAGCTTCGTTGAGATGGATCCGATATGTTAAAATTGTTGGTCAGTGACTGCGATTTACTGAAATAGAAAAGCAAAATAAAGTGCCATTTAACTATAGTATTCCTCCCCTTGTACAAGAATATAACTACTATAATACTGCCCCCTATGTACAAGAATATAACTACTATAATACTGCCCCCTATGTACAAGAATATAACTACTATAATACTGCCCCCTATGTACAAGAATATAACTACTATAATACTGCCCCCTATGTACAAGAATATAACTACTATAATACTGCCCCCTATGTACAAGAATATAACTACTATAATACTGCCCCCTATGTACAAGAATATAACTACCATAATACTGCCCCCTATGTACAAGAATATAACTACTATAATACTGCCCCCTATGTACAAGAATATAACTACTATAATACTGCCCCCTATGTACAAGAATATAACTACTATAATACTGCCCCCTATGTACAAGAATATAACTACTATAATACTGCCCCCTATGTACAAGAATATAACTACTATAATACTGCTCCTATATACAAGAATATAACTACTATAATACTGCCCCCTATGTACAAGAATATAACTACTATAATACTGCTCCTATATACAAGAATATAACTACTATAATACTGCCCCCTATGTACAAGAATATAACTACTATAATACTGCTCCTATATACAAGAATATAACTACTATAATACTGCTCCCTATGTACAAGAATATAACTACTATAATACTGCCCCCTATGTACAAGAATATAACTACTATAATACTGCTCCTATATACAAGAATATAACTACTATAATACTGCCCCCTATGTACAATAATATAACTACTATAATACTGCTCCCTATATACAAGTATATAACTACTATAATACTGCCTCCTATGTACAAGAATATAACTACTATAATACTGCCCCCTATGTACAAGAATATAACTACTATAATACTGCTCCCTATGTACAAGAATATAACTACTATAATACTGCCCCCTATGTACAAGAATATAACTACTATAATACTGCCTCCTATGTACAAGAATATAACTACTATAATACTGCCCCCTATGTACAAGAATATAACTACTATAATACTGCCCCCTATGTACAAGAATATAACTACTATAATACTGCCCCCTATGTACAAGAATATAACTACTATAATACTGCCCCTATGTACAAGAATATAACTACTATAATACTGCCCCTATGTACAAGAATATAACTACTATAATACTGCCCCCTATGTACAAGAATATAACTACTATAATACTGCCCCCTATGTACAAGAATATAACTAATATAATACTGCTCCCTATGTACAAGAATATAACTGCTATAATACTGCCCCCTATGTACAAGAATATAACTACTATAATACTGCCCCCTATGTACAAGAATATAACTACTATAATGCTGCCCCATATGTACAAGAATATAACTACTATAATACTGTCCCCTATGTACAAGAATATAACTACTATAATACTGCTCCTATGTACAAGAACATAACTACTATAATACTGCCCCTTATGTACAAGAATATAACTAATATAATACTGCTCCCTATGTACAAGAATATAACTAATATAATACTGCTCCTATGTACAAGAATATAACTACTATAATACTGCTCCTATGTACAAGAATATAACTACTATAATACTAACCCCTATATACAAGAATATAACTACTATAATACTGCCCCCTATATACAAGAATATAACTACTATAATACTAACCCCTATGTACAAGAATATAACTACTATAATACTGCTCCCCTATGTACAAGAATATAACTACTATAATACTGCTCCTATGTACAAGAATATAACTACTATAATACTGCCCCCTATGTACAAGAATATAACTACTATAATACTGCTCCTATGTACAAGAATATAACTACTATAATACTGCCCCCTATGTATAAGAATATAACTACTATAATACTGCCCCCTATGTATAAGAATATAACTACTATAATACTGCCCCCTATGTACAAGAATATAACTACTATAATACTGCTCCTATGTACAAGAATATAACTACTATAATACTGCCCCCTATGTACAAGAATATAACTACTATAATACTGCCTCCTATGTACAAGAATATAACTACTATAATACTGCTCCCTATGTACAAGAATATAACTACTATAATACTGCTCCCTATGTACAAGAATATAACTACTATAATACTGCTCCCTATGTACAAGAATATAACTACTATAATACTGCCCCCTATGTACAAGAATATAACTACTATAATACTGCCCCCTATGTACAAGAATATAACTACTATAATACTGCCCCTATATACAAGAATATAACTACTATAATACTGCCCCCTGTGTACAAGAATATAACTACTATAATACTGCCCCTATGTACAAGAATATAACTACTATAATACTGCCCCCTATATACAAGAATATAACTACTATAATACTGCCCCCTATGTACAAGAATATAACTACTATAATACTGCCCCCTATGTACAAGAATATAACTACTATAATACTGCCCCCTATGTACAAGAATATAACTACTATAATACTGCCCCCTATGTACAAGAATATAACTACTATAATACTGCCCCCTATGTACAAGAATATAACTACTATAATACTGCCTCCTATGTACAAGAATATAACTACTATAATAATGCCCCCTATGTACAAGAATATAACTACTATAATAATGCCCCCTATGTACAAGAATATAACTACTATAATACTGCCTCCTATGTACAAGAATATAACTACTATAATAATGCCCCCTATGTACAAGAATATAACTACTATAATAATGCCCCCTATGTACAAGAATATAACTACTATAATACTGCCCCCTATGTACAAGAATATAACTACTATAATACTACCCCTATGTACAAGAATATAACTACTATAATACTGCCCCCTATGTACAATAATATAACTACTATAATACTGCCCCTATGTACAATAATATAACTACTATAATACTGCCCCCTATGTACAAGAATATAACTACTATAATACTGCCCCCTATGTACAAGAATATAACTACTATAATACTGCCCCCTATGTACAAGAATATAACTACTATAATACTGCCCCCTATGTACAAGAATATAACTACTATAATACTGCCCTCTATGTACAAGAATATAACTACTATAATACTGCCCCCTATGTACAAGAATATAACTACTATAATACTGCCCCCTATGTACAAGAATATAACTACTGTAATACTGCCCCCTAGGTATAATAATATAGTACTGCCCCCTGTGGAGAAGGACATGGCTCTGGATGGGTAATACACACATCTGAGTGGATTTGCTCCTGATTGTCAGCAGTCACACACTGTTGAGCCTCTGCTGATAGACTGGACACACACGACTCACTTGAGGTGGGGGTGCGGTGACGGCTGCGTCTTTGCTGTTGCGGTGTTTGATGGCGGTTGGTTTTGCGCCTGTCCTTGTGCCGGAGGTCTAGGCTGTTGGGGAGATGCAGAAGCTGATTTAGTGGGTGTCTGGCCTGGAGGAGTCCCACTTGCAGGTCTTGGAAGCTGGGGAGAATTTGGAGACCTCTGAGGCTGAGGTGAGCCGGGCTGGGATGTCTGGGTGGGCTGCTGTCCCTGCGGAGAAAGCCTCTGCTGCTGAGGGGCTGCGTTCCTAGGAGGGGGCGCACCTTGGGCTGGGCGGACTCCACCTGTACATGGAAACATCATTTAGGGTAACACTGTAGGCATTGATGCCAAGTCATGCTTGTGCCTCACCTTAAATCAGTTTGCAGTTACATTGATATGTACAATCTCTAAGCTTGCTTTCAGTGAATGACATCCAAATACAGATTTGTTAGGATGCATTACTAACTATGGCCAGCAGATGTCACCAGGGTACAAGGAAAACAATCCTTATGTTGCTTTAAGGAGGGGTAAGAGGGATGGGGGTCTGCAGCAGGAGTTACTGAATCACTCACTCTTACCTTGTGGGGAAGGTCTTGGTTGACTGGAAGCTGGAGCGCCCCCTACTCCTGTTGGTCCTGGCTGGGGTTGCATCTGTGGCTTGACTGCCTGCGGTTGCATCTGTTGTGGCTGCAAGGGAATGGTGTTTCTTATGGTCAGTGTTGCTTTTCACCTTTGCGGGGCGCTCTTTACCTACCCACAGAGCTGGTAGGGCTATGCCTTTGGAGGTTGTAGGCCAGGCTGCCACTGCAAATCATTGCCACAGCTATGTTTGCGAGGGTGCTCATTCTCCTTGTGGAGATCAATCTGGTGTAGGCAATCTTACAGGCAGTGGTTTCTGGGAAAAATATGCAAATGAGCCATGCATTGGTGGCATTGGGTCAGCTTGCCACTGCAAATCATTGGCACAGCTATGTTTGTGAAGGTACTCAGTCTTCTTCTGAATATCTATCTGGTGTAGGCAATCTTACAGGCAGTGCTTCCTGGGAAAAATATGCAAATCAGCTGTGCTTTAAAAGCTGTCACTGGATCTGCATGAACTATTCCTGGAACATACCTGGTTTCTCAAAATCGCAGTGGCTGGAGATTTCATCAGGACGTGCTCGGTCATTTTAGCGACTACGAGATCAGCCACAAGCTGGCGGTCTTCCTCCACGTGTTCCCCGATCAGCGGCATGGAGCTGTCCATGACCTGAAAAGCAAAAGACAGAAACATAACAGCGGGGGCTGAGAGGTACCGCTACGGATCATCTTATATAACAGCGGGGGCTGAGAGGTACCGCTACGGATCATCTTATATAACAGCGGGGGCTGAGAGGTACCGCTACGGATCATCTTATATAACAGCGGGGGCTGAGAGGTACCGCTACGGATCATCTTATATAACAGCGGGGGCTGAGAGGTACCGCTACCGATCATCTTATATAACAGCGGGGGCTGAGAGGTACCGCTGCGGATCATCTTATATAACAGCGGGGGCTAAGAGGTACCGCTACGGATCATCTTATATAACAGCGGGGGCAGAGAGGTACCGCTACGGATCATCTTATATAACAGCGGGGGCTGAGAGGTACCGCTACGGATCATCTTATATAACAGCGGGGGCTGAGAGGTACCGCTACGGATCATCTTATATAACAGCGGGGGCTGAGAGGTACCGCTACGGATCATCTTATATAACAGCGGGGGCTGAGAGGTACCGCTACGGATCATCTTATATAACAGCGGGGGCTGAGAGGTACCGCTGCGGATCATCTTATATAACAGCGGGGGCTGAGAGGTACCGCTGCGGATCATCTTATATAACAGCGGGGGCTAAGAGGTACCGCTACGGATCATCTTATATAACAGCGGGGGCTGAGAGGTACCGCTACGGATCATCTTATATAACAGCGGGGGCTGAGAGGTACCGCTGCGGATCATCTTATATAACAGCGGGGGCTGAGAGGTACCGCTATGGATCATCTTATATAACAGCGGGGGCTGAGAGGTACCGCTACGGATCATCTTATATAACAGCTGGGGCTGAGAGGTACCGCTACGGATCATCTTATATAGCAGCGGGGGCTGAGAGGTACCGCTACGGATCATCTTATATAACAGCGGGGGCTGAGAGGTACCGCTACGGATCATCTTACATAACAGCGAGGGCTGAGAGGTACCGCTACGGGTCATCTTATATAACAGCGGGGGCTGAGAGGTACCGCTGCGGATCATCTTATATAACAGCGGGGGCTGAGAGGTACCGCTACGGATCATCTTATATAACGGCGGGGGCTGAGAGGTACCGCTATGGATCATCTTATATAACGGCGGGGGCTGAGAGGTACCGCTGCGGATCATCTTATATAACAGCGGGGGCTGAGAGGTACCGCTACGGATCATCTTATATAACAGCGGGGGCTGAGAGGTACAGCTACGGATCATCTTATAAAACAGCGGGGGCTGAGAGGTACCGCTACGGATCATCTTATATAACAGCGGGGGCTGAGAGGTACCGCTGCGGATCATCTTATATAAAGGCGAGGGCTGAGAGGTACCGCTACGGATCATCTTATATAACAGCGAGGGCTGAGAGGTACCGCTACGGATCATCTTATATAACAGCGGGGACTGAGAGGTACCGCTACGGATCATCTTATATAACAGCGGGGGCTGAGAGGTACCGCTACGGATCATCTTATATAACAGCGGGGGCTGAGAGGTACCGCTACGGATCATCTTATATAACAGCGAGGGCTGAGAGGTACCGCTACGGATCATCTTATATAAAGGCGAGGGCTGAGAGGTACCGCTACGGATCATCTTATATAACAGCGAGGGCTGAGAGGTACCGCTACGGATCATCTTATATAACAGCGGGGGCTGAGAGGTACCGCTACGGGTCATCTTATATAACAGCGGGGGCTGAGAGGTACCGCTACGGGTCATCTTATATAACAGCGGGGGCTGGGAGGTACCGCTACGGATCATCTTATATAACAGCGGGGGCTGAGAGGTACCGCTACGGATCATCTTACATAACAGCGAGGGCTGAGAGGTACCGCTACGGGTCATCTTATATAACAGCGGGGGCTGAGAGGTACCGCTGCGGATCATCTTATATAACAGCGGGGGCTGAGAGGTACCGCTACGGATCATCTTATATAAAGGCGAGGGCTGAGAGGTACCGCTACGGATCATCTTATATAACAGCGAGGGCTGAGAGGTACCGCTACGGATCATCTTATATAACAGCGGGGACTGAGAGGTACCGCTACGGATCATCTTATATAACAGCGAGGGCTGAGAGGTACCGCTACGGATCATCTTATATAACAGCGGGGACTGAGAGGTACCGCTACGGATCATCTTATATAACAGCGGGGGCTGAGAGGTACCGCTACGGATCATCTTATATAACAGCGGGGGCTGAGAGGTACCGCTACGGATCATCTTATATAACAGCGAGGGCTGAGAGGTACCGCTACGGATCATCTTATATAAAGGCGAGGGCTGAGAGGTACCGCTACGGATCATCTTATATAACAGCGAGGGCTGAGAGGTACCGCTACGGATCATCTTATATAACAGCGGGGACTGAGAGGTACCGCTACGGATCATCTTATATAACAGCGGGGGCTGAGAGGTACCGCTACGGGTCATCTTATATAACAGCGGGGGCTGAGAGGTACCGCTACGGATCATCTTATATAACAGCGGGGACTGAGAGGTACCGCTACGGATCATCTTATATAACAGCGGGGGCTGAGAGGTACCGCTACGGATCATCTTACATAACAGCGAGGGCTGAGAGGTACCGCTACGGGTCATCTTATATAACAGCGGGGGATGAGAGGTACCGCTGCGGATCATCTTATATAACAGTGGGGGCTGAGAGGTACCGCTGCGGATCATCTTATATAACAGCGGGGGCTGAGAGGTACCGCTACGGATCATCTTATATAAAGGCGAGGGCTGAGAGGTACCGCTACGGATCATCTTATATAACAGCGAGGGCTGAGAGGTACCGCTACGGATCATCTTATATAACAGCGGGGACTGAGAGGTACCGCTACGGATCATCTTATATAACAGCGGGGGCTGTGAGGTACCACTACGGGTCATCTTATATAACAGTGGGGGCTGAGAGGTACCGCTACGGATCATCTTATATAACAGCGGGGGCTGAGAGGTACCGCTACGGGTCATCTTATATAACAGCGGGGGCTGAGAGGTACCGCTACGGATCATCTTATATAACAGCGAGGGCTGAGAGGTACCGCTGCGGATCATCTTATATAACAGCGGGGGCTGAGAGGTACCGCTACGGATCATCTTATATAACAGCGAGGGCTGAGAGGTACCGCTGCGGATCATCTTACATAACAGCGGGGGCTGAGAGGTACCGCTACGGATCATCTTATATAACAGCGGGGGCTGAGAGGTACCGCTACGGATCATCTTATATAACAGCGGGGGCTGAGAGGTACCGCTACGGATCATCTTATATAACAGCGAGGGCTGAGAGGTACCGCTGCGGATCATCTTACATAACAGCGGGGGCTGAGAGGTACCGCTACGGATCATCTTATATAACAGCGGGGGCTGAGAGGTACCGCTACAGATCATCTTATATAACAGCGGGGGCTGAGAGGTACCGCTACGGATCATCTTATATAACAGCGGGGGCTGAGAGGTACCGCTACGGATCATCTTACATAACAGCGAGGGCTGAGAGGTACCGCTACGGGTCATCTTATATAACAGCGGGGGCTGAGAGGTACCGCTGCGGATCATCTTATATAACAGCGGGGGCTGAGAGGTACCGCTACGGATCATCTTATATAAAGGCGAGGGCTGAGAGGTACCGCTACGGATCATCTTATATAACAGCGAGGGCTGAGAGGTACCGCTACGGATCATCTTATATAACAGCGGGGACTGAGAGGTACCGCTACGGATCATCTTATATAACAGCGGGGGCTGTGAGGTACCACTACGGGTCATCTTATATAACAGCGGGGGCTGAGAGGTACCGCTACGGGTCATCTTATATAACAGCGGGGGCTGAGAGGTACCGCTACGGGTCATCTTATATAACAGCGGGGGCTGGGAGGTACCGCTACGGATCATCTTATATAACAGCGGGGGCTGAGAGGTACCGCTACGGATCATCTTATATAACAGCGGGGGCTGAGAGGTACCGCTACGGATCATCTTATATAACAGTGGGGGCTGAGAGGTACCGCTACGGATCATCTTATATAACAGCGAGGGCTGAGAGATACCGCTGCGGATCATCTTACATAACAGCGGGGGCTGAGAGGTACCGCTACGGATCATCTTATATAACAGCGGGGGCTGAGAGGTACCGCTACGGATCATCTTACACAACAGCAGGGGCTGAGAGGTACCGCTACGGATCATCTTACATAACAGCGGGGGCTGAGAGGTACCGCTACGGATCATCTTATATAACAGCGGGGGCTGAGAGGTACCGCTACGGATCATCTTATATAACAGCGGGGGCTGAGAGGTACCGCTACAGATCATCTTATATAACAGCGGGGGCTGAGAGGTACCGCTACGGATCATCTTATATAACAGCGGGGGCTGAGAGGTACCGCTACGGATCATGTTACATAACAGCGAGGGCTGAGAGGTATCGCTACGGGTCATCTTATATAACAGCGGGGGCTGAAAGGTACCGCTGCGGATCATCTTATATAACAGCGGGGGCTGAGAGGTACCGCTACGGATCATCTTATATAACGGCGGGGGCTGAGAGGAACCGCTACAGATCATCTTATATAACAGCGGGGGCTGAGAGGTACCGCTACGGATCATCTTATATAATAGCGGGGGCTGAGAGGTACAGCTACGGATCATCTTATATAACAGCGGGGGCTGAGAGGTACCGCTACGGATCATCTTATATAACAGCGGGGGCTGAGAGGTACCGCTGCGGATCATCATATATAAAGGCGAGGGCTGAGAGGTACCGCTACGGATCATCTTATATAACAGCGAGGGCTGAGAGGTACCGCTACGGATCATCTTATATAACAGCGGGGACTGAGAGGTACCGCTACGGATCATCTTATATAACAGCGGGGGCTGAGAGGTACCGCTACGGATCATCTTATATAACAGCGGGGGCTGAGAGGTACCGCTACGGATCATCTTATATAACAGCGAGGGCTGAGAGGTACCGCTACGGATCATCTTATATAAAGGCGAGGGCTGAGAGGTACCGCTACGGATCATCTTACATAACAGCGGGGGCTGAGAGGTACCGCTGCGGATCATCTTATATAACAGCGGGGGCTGAGAGGTACCGCTGCGGATCATCTTATATAACAGCGGGGGCTGAGAGGTACCGCTACGGATCATCTTATATAACAGCGGGGACTGAGAGGTACCGCTACGGATCATCTTATATAACAGCGGGGGCTGAGAGGTACCGCTACGGATCATCTTATATAACAGCGGGGGCTGAGAGGTACCGCTACGGATCATCTTATATAACAGCGGGGGCTGAGAGGTACCGCTACGGATCATCTTATATAACAGCGGGGGCTGAGAGGTACAGCTACGGATCATCTTATATAAAGGCGAGGGCTGAGAGGTACGGCTACAGATCATCTTATATAACAGCGGGGGCTGAGAGGTACCGCTGCGGATCATCTTATATAACAGCGGGGGCTGAGAGGTACCGCTGCGGATCATCTTATATAACAGCGGGGGCTGAGAGGTACCGCTACGGATCATCTTATATAACAGCGGGGGCTGAGAGGTACCACTACAGATCATCTTATATAACAGCGGGGGCTGAGAGGTACCGCTACGGATCATCTTATATAACAGCGGGGGCTGAGAGGTACCGCTACGGATCATCTTATATAACAGTGGGGGCTGAGAGGTACAGCTACGGATCATCTTATATAAAGGCGAGGGCTGAGAGGTACCGCTACAGATCATCTTATATAACAGCGGGGGCTGAGAGGTACCGCTGCGGATCATCTTATATAACAGCGGGGGCTGAGAGGTACCGCTACGGATCATCTTATATAAAGGCGAGGGCTGAGAGGTACCGCTACAGATCATCTTATATAACAGCGGGGGCTGAGAGGTACCGCTACGGATCATCTTATATAACAGCGGGGGCTGAGAGGTACAGCTACGGATCATCTTATATAACAGCGGGGGCTGAGAGGTACCGCTACGGATCATCTTATATAAAGGCGAGGGCTGAGAGGTACGGCTACAGATCATCTTATATAACAGCGGGGACTGAGAGGTACCGCTGCGGATCATCTTATATAACAGCGGGGGCTGAGAGGTACCGCTGCGGATCATCTTATATAACAGCGGGGGCTGAGAGGTACCGCTACGGATCATCTTATATAACAGCGGGGGCTGAGAGGTACCACTACAGATCATCTTATATAACAGCGGGGGCTGAGAGGTACCGCTACGGATCATCTTATATAACAGCGGGGGCTGAGAGGTACCGCTACGGATCATCTTATATAACAGCGGGGGCTGAGAGGTACAGCTACGGATCATCTTATATAAAGGCGAGGGCTGAGAGGTACCGCTACAGATCATCTTATATAACAGCGGGGGCTGAGAGGTACCGCTACGGATCATCTTATATAAAGGCGAGGGCTGAGAGGTACGGCTACAGATCATCTTATATAACAGCGGGGACTGAGAGGTACCGCTGCGGATCATCTTATATAACAGCGGGGGCTGAGAGGTACCGCTGCGGATCATCTTATATAACAGCGGGGGCTGAGAGGTACCGCTACGGATCATCTTATATAACAGCGGGGGCTGAGAGGTACCACTACAGATCATCTTATATAACAGCGGGGGCTGAGAGGTACCGCTACGGATCATCTTATATAACAGCGGGGGCTGAGAGGTACCGCTACGGATCATCTTATATAACAGCGGGGGCTGAGAGGTACAGCTACGGATCATCTTATATAAAGGCGAGGGCTGAGAGGTACCGCTACAGATCATCTTATATAACAGCGGGGGCTGAGAGGTACCGCTACGGATCATCTTATATAACAGCGGGGGCTGAGAGGTACCGCTACGGATCATCTTATATAACAGCGGGGGTTGAGAGGTACAGCTACGGATCATCTTATATAAAGGCGAGGGCTGAGAGGTACCGCTACAGATCATCTTATATAACAGCGGGGGCTGAGAGGTACCGCTACGGATCATCTTATATAAAGGCGAGGGCTGAGAGGTACCGCTACGGATCATCTTATATAACAGCGGGGGCTGAGAGGTACCGCTACAGATCATCTTATATAACAGCGGGGGCTGAGAGGTACCGCTACGGATCATCTTATATAACAGCGGGGGCTGAGAGGTACCGCTACGGATCATCATATATAAAGGCGAGGGCTGAGAGGTACCGCTACAGATCATCTTATATAACAGCGGGGGCTGAGAGGTACCGCTACGGATCATCTTATATAACAGCGGGGGCTGAGAGGTACCGCTATGGATCATCTTATATAACAGCGGGGGCTGAGAGGTACCGCTACGGATCATCTTACATAACAGCGGGGGCATTAACCCCATAATAATAATAATAATAATCTTTATTTGTATAGCGCCAACTTATTCCGCAGCGCCACAGGATGTACAGTTACGCCCTGGGGGTTCGGGATCTGTATGGAGCTGGTACCCGCCTGCAACAGCTACAATCAGCGCGAAAGCTGGTCACAGCTGTTAACCCCGTAAATGCCGCGCTCACTTCTGTTGGCGGTATTTAAATTCCCCCAATTGGCCTTCCCGTTTTGAGACCGCGAGATACTGTTTGGTTGTCATGGCGGCCTGAGGGCTTCTGAAGGCCCCCAGGGCTGCCATATGGCACATCTTGTTAGACTGCGGTATAATGTAATACTATGATATTGCATTATACTTGATGAGCGATCCAACGATCACAAGTTCAAGTCCAGTGTTGGTATCACTGCGTCCGTGTATAGAGGTGACGCATTATTTACCCCGCCCAGTCCGTATATAAAGGTGACGCATTATTTACCCCACCCGGTCCGTATATAAAGGTGACGCATTATTTACCCCGCCCGGTCCGTATATAAAGGTGACGCATTATTTACCCCGCCCGGTCCGTATATAGAGGTGACGCATTATTTACCCCGCCCGGTCCGTATATAAAGGTGACGCATTATTTACCCCGCCCGGTCCATATGTAAAGGTGACGCATTATTTACCCCTCCAGGTCCGTATATAGAGGGGACGCATTATTTACCCCGCCCCCTCCGTATATAAAGGTGACGCATTATTTACTCCTCCAGGTCCGTATATAAAGGTGACGCATTACTTACCACGCCCGGTCAACGTCGTCCAGAAAAAAATGTACACAGCGTCAGACTTGCGCTTTTTTTGGCCCCCTGTCTCCAAGCAAAAATGTCCTGAAAAGCGATCAAAAACTCCGAAACTACAGGACGTCCCGCCAAAGACGAGCCGCGCACAACCATGTCGGAGGAAAGCGGTGGCAGCCGGAAGATGGCAGGGGGGAGTTTTTTATATTGTTCCAAATCTATTCATTTTTAAAAGGCAGTACAGCAAAAAAAAAGGCATGACTCTGGTATCGCAGTAATCGTACCGACCCTGCATTGGGTACACCGTAAAAACTAGACCCTCCCACCCCCATAGATAGGGATTAGCTGCAATACCAAGCATGGCCACAGAGACCAGGTGGCGCTGTTTCTAGGGGGGAGGGACACCTTTTTCTACAATCCCGGAGAGTCCCTGTAATTATTCCTCAGGAAACACAGTGACATCATCATCCGCAGCGGGATGACAAGAGGTCGGAGGTGAAGTGCGAGCGGACTGTACAGGACAATGACACCGTGACCCAACATCTACGGGGCATCTGCTGCGGTCATCAGCATTCCTGGTGAGGAGCGTCACGGGGACCAAAAATAGTGACCGTCACCAGTGTCCTCGCTTGACACCAGTTAAAGGGATAGCGTCATGTGAGCGCAGGGACCGGAGATCTGTGGGGTGTTGATCCCGGAGGTCACATGATGGACGTCGCTAGAAAGTCAATGAATATATTAAATACGTGGTGCGGTTTATTGGTCTACGCACACGGCGGCTGTGGGGGGTGTAAGGACATGCGTCATAGGGTGTATATGGCAGTACTACATGGGCTAATAGGGGGATGTTATCTGGTCACTACAACAGCATTTGGATGCTATAGAGCGGTATCACATGGGCGGTATATAGCAGTACTATCTTGGCACTATATACTGATATTATGTGGGCTGTATATGGCGGTATTATATGGGCATTGTATGGCAATATGTGAACTGTATATGGCGGTATTATGCAAAGGGGATCTCTTTTTTTCCTCAGGGCTCCATGTTCTATGCCTAGTTCACCGCGCTGAGATTTGTTCATACCCCCCAGCTGTACCATTTTTCATGGGCCTTTGCACAAACGAGGCGGTGATTATGCAAATTTGCCTTAATGGGGTTGTTTTCATCAGTTTTTGAAACATTTGTGGAATGGGGGCGGGGCTTAAAATGCCCCATCATTTGGTATGTAAATATTGGGCAGGTAGGACCGTCTCTGCGGGCGCCACGTGGTAAATAGAACCCACTGATCTGAACGGCTGATTGACAAGCGTGGATTTTGCGCCTCTCTTCGGTTGTTCTGTTTGTCCGTGGTTCGCTGCGGCGCGGGGCGTGTTTTTTTGCATGTGAAAATGCGCACAATTTGTGTGCGCCAAAAGAACTGTAAAAACGCAGAGGCGCGCGGAAACACCCGATGTGCTAATGCGTCACACAAATGCACATACGCCCGTGTGAGTCCAGCCTGAAGATCCAAGGACCTCAGAGGCGGATCTGCATTAATTATAATAATTGCTCAGCACGGTCCATAACTCCGCCCACTAATCATCTCAGGCCTATGCCCATGAGGAACGGGGCGGTGTAAATGGAGCATTTGTAGACACTTGGGGGGCCTCATCTGCCGCGCTGTCGCCTCTGCTGTACCGTACTGGATATTATATGTGGTGACTGCAGCCGTGGGCTTACGTCCTGTGGATGGCGCTAGCTTAAAAGTAAGCCTGCACCATCCCGCAGCGGGAGCCGGCCTACTTTTAAGCACTTTTAACCCCTTACATGCCATGATGAATGTAGATCACAGCATGTGAAGGGTCCACAGAAAGCGACTCTTCAGCCCTCCAATGGGTTGTGATGGCAGCCGGACGTCAGACATCTATGAACACTATTGTAAGGGCTAAGGCACTGCAGTACCGAAGTATTACAATGCATTATCACAGCTTTTATAGTTCACGTCCCCCACAGGGACATAAACTGTAAGAGAGAAAAATAAATGGGGTAAAAAAAACCCTTTTTGCACACTTTCCTGTTTGTCTAAATCCCCCATATTTAGTATCACTGTATCCGTAACGACCCACATATCGCATTCAACAACAACAACTTATCGTGCGCAGCAAAAAATGTAACAACAATGGAGGCAAAGTGCTCATTTTGTTGAATTTTACCTAAAAAAGCAATAAAAGTGATCAAAAAAGTCTCATGTCCCCCAAAATGATACCAATAAAAACTGCACAAAAACAAGTCCCAAAACTGAAGTCGACGCATAAAGACTTCTGGAGGTGGAATCTACACGCTGTCCTCATAGATGTGCCGCATTAATTAACCCCGCGGTGACGTCTGACAGGATGGCGGCAGACAGACGTTCAAAAGAGATTGTATTTTTTTTAACAGCAGTACAACAAAAAATGATACAAGTTTGGTGTCACCGTAACCGTAGCGACCCACAGAATGAAGGTATGATGTCATTTCTAGCGCAGTGCGAGGCGTAATATACATGTATGCCACGTGCAGACACATATAGACACTGACACACACATATGGGTGGTTGGGGCTTCAGTTAATGTGAACCTCTTGGACCCCTGGCTAAGGGACCGGGTCACCACTGAGACCCCTATGGCCATGCCACTAATTGTGGGGGATTCTGTGACTCACCTCGATGATATAATCTTTATCGTCTTTGCTGTGTACGGCTTTCACAGCGCAAATGTCCAAACCGCCGAACATCTCAGCACAGGAGTCCACCCATAACCGATACCTAAAACGATGGGAGTGGAGGGATATGAATAGGGAGCGGGGCAGTCAGGTGACTATTACACCACATGACCTATACAAAGCTCTGAATCCACCACTAGGGGGAGCTCTCTATATACAGATGTACACAGCTCCCATTGACGTCAATGATAACTCTGTCTTCTCTGAGCTCCCCCTGCTGGTGCCTCCAAGCAGTAAGGATTTCATCATTTAAAGGAGTTTTCCAAGACATAAAAAGTTAAAAGGGCTTAAAGTGAGCAAAAACTGAGCACTCGCCCCGTCCAGCACTGCAGCCCCTGTGCCCGCCCCACGGAACCCAGAAGAAGCACCAGGTGGTCACTTGCGCACTAACGGGCTTCAGCAGTTATAGAAGAATCACCGCTGAAGCCTGAGAGTGAAGGCCACGTGAGCAGCTGCCACTTCTTCTGGGTTTCGTACACCAGCACCAGGGCTTAATGTCCAGTAAAACCCCTTTAAAGTGTCTGTGACATGCAGCAGCCTCACCTGTCCGTCATGGCGATCTGTTCCAACATGGCGGAGCCAGTGTTCGCCTTCCAGTTTCCAGAGATTGATGTGCGCCTGAAAAAAGTCATAACAGGTCAGCCACTGTTGGCTTGGATACAACTGTAACAAACCCTCAGCTCTGAGAAGTATCAAGGCTAGGCTTTAGGTCGCAGCATGAAAAGAATAATGTTTCCATTCACTGACAGCAACCAACAAATTAAACAACTGATAAGAGACATACGACGGCCCCCCTAGCGGTCGTCACCCAACTTTCCCAGACTCCTGAGCAGCCAATCCACTATTAGTCGGAGTCTCTCCTGGGCGGCTGCACCTGCAGCGAGCTCGGGATTTAACCCTCGCTGGGGCGGAGCTCGTTGCTATTCCAATCACGGCCCGTATGAAAGGACTGGAGGAAGCGGCCGCGGCTCGCAGCTGACATCCCCATCATTGCTGCTTTATTCTCCCTCGGATAAACGGCTCCTATATTGCGCCAAAGGCAATTGGCTCAGAGCTCAGACCACGTCCCGCGCCTCGCAGACAGCGCCGCATTGTTCCAGAGTCATGTGGAGCCAAGAGAAGCGCTGGGCCCCCCCTGCACTGCGCTTCCTGATGTACGGATCTCCCAAAAGGACGTTCTCCCCCAGCCTGTGATGGCTGCATTGTGTGCCCAGTGTGCCCCCTGCGCCAACATCGGCTGCAGCCATTAATCAGACGAGTCATACAAAGAGCACAGACGGCTCATGTAATCTATGTACACAGTGACTCCGAAGGCAGAATAGTGAGCGCAGCTCTGGAGTGTAATATAGGATAAGTAATATATGTACAGCGACTCTGCAAGCAGAATAGTGAGTGCAGCTCTGGGGTATAATACAGGATGTAACTCAGGGTCAGTACAGAATGAGTAATGTATGTATACAGTGACTCCACCAGCAGAATAGTGAGTGCAGCTCTGGAGTATAATACTGGATGTAACTCAGGATCAGTACAGGATTAGTAATGTATGTACACAGTGACTCCACCAGCAGAATAGTGAGTGCAGCTCTGGAGTGTAATATAGGATAAGTAATATATGTACAGCGACTCTGCAAGCAGAATAGTGAGTGCAGCTCTGGGGTATAATATAGGATGTAACTCAGGACCAGTACAGGATAAGTAATGTATGTACACAGTGACTCCACCAGCAGAATAGTGAGTGCGGCTCTGGAGTATAATACAGGATGTAACTCAGGAGCAGTACAGGATAAGTAATGTATGTACACAGTGACTCCACCAGCAGAATAGTGAGCGCAGCTCTGGAGTATAATACAGAATGTAACTCAGGGTCAGTACTAGATAAGTAATGTATGTACACAGTGACTCCACCAGCAGAATAGTGAGTGCAGCTCTGGGGTATAATACAGGATGTAACTCAGGAGCAGTACAGGATAAGTAATGTATGTACACAGTGACTCCACCAGCAGAATAGTGAGTGCAGCTCTGGAGTAAGGTGTGGTTTGTTGGAGCTCCTCAGAGAACCAGGGTGTGGCTGCAGTCCCAGCTGGAAGCCTGTTTTGGATCCCAGGATCAGTGCACTCATCTGGGCTTCTTGTTCTATGGAGCCACGCAATTCCCCCCCCCCCCGGCTTCGGTCGGAGGGGGGGAATGCTGAGAAGGCAGCGACAACACCATCAGCGGCGCTGGCGGCATACGTGGTTTCAGCAGCAACAACCAGGAAAGCCGGAGCAGCTAGTAAAGCTGCGAAGAGAGAGGGTCCGGGTCGCAGGCGCAGTGACATGGCCCAGCAGGTTGGTGCAGCTGCATCTGACAGCGCCGGAAGCGAAATGATGACCCGCAGTCAAACTCGCAGCCAAACGCTCAGCAAAGGAGGTAAGCCGCAGTGGAGTGATCGCAAGAAAGGGGAGTCGGTGGTAGAGCTGGCCTCCCGTCTGGCCACCAGCATGGCGGACTATGAGCGTGCGGGGAGAGAAATCCTCCTGCAGAAGGAGAAGCTGCGGTCGGCCAGGTCACTGAAGGACCAGACCGCCGCTAAAGGAAAAAGAGATGCAATCAGCAAGTCCATACAGGACTGTAAAGACTGCATACAAAGGTGCAAGGAGGAGAGGGACAGGATTCTGGAGCAAAGTGGTCCCTTTAGGGAAAAATTAATAAACAGTGATAGGTTCTCCAAGATGGCGTCAGGACACAGCGGTCACAAGGAGGCTGATCACTCCAGCGATGGAGACAGCAGTGGTGACTGTTCTGAGGAGGACACCTACCAGGACAGTCTGAGGGAGCAGCCTGTCTGCTCAGGAGAGCAGACCCAGAGTGGCACTACAACCACCAGCAGCCTCCGGCCGGAGCAGGTTGCGCTGCCTCTAACCTCCGGGGATTCAGATCCAGAGGAAGATAAAAGCGATGGGGGCGCTTTAATAATGCAGCAGATAAGGCTGTTGGAATCCCCCCCTAATATGAGCGGCCTTAAGTTTGGTGATGATTTACCAGAAGAGGATGTGAAAATCAAGACAAAAAAAGGAAAAAAAAAGAATTTGGTGCAGGAGAAATTTGTGTATGTGACGGGGGGCGCTGGTTTGGCTGCAAAGTCGGATCAGGGCACCCCCACCCTGAGAACCCCGGTTTCTGACTCTGCAGTGGGTTTTGAACATGGGAACAGGGATAAAGGAGTTAAACTGGCCGGGTCCTCTGTCCCTGTTTCAGTTAGTGCAGTGACAGAAACAGCCAGCAGGGCGGCCAGCACAGGACAAGGCAAGGTGGCAAAAGAATTTGGCAGTGGCGGAACTGCCAGCACCAGTAAGGCCAGTGATGCGGAGGGTGCTGCGGGGTCGGGATCGGGGGTCCCCCGTGCGACAGGTCGGTCTGCAGGGGTCCCTCAGTCTAGGTCCCAGTCTAGGTCCCAGGCACCCAGTGATGCGGAGGCTGCTGGCAAAAGTAAGGAAAAAAGCAAAAATAAAAATACTAAAAGTGATGGAATGCAGAGTGCTGACCATGGGGGGGTCATTACGGTGGTTGCAGCTGCGCAAGATGGGGCAGCAGTGCCACCCCCAAGGTCTACCAAGGCCCAAAATAAAAAAGCTGCTTCCAACCCAAAGTCTGGTCCAGAGGGTCTTGGTATGAAAGGTCTTGGTATGAAAGGTGTGGATATGTCTGGTGCGGCCCGTGTGTCTGATGCTCCGACGCACTCGGAGGCACGGGCTGCAGCTACTGTTCCCGGCACAGGGGCACCTACTGTAAATATAGGCACAGGTTCTAGGGATGGTCAGGGCACATCACAGGTTCCAGTCGCCCCTCCGGTGGCGACCACAGCTGGTAGGAGTTATGCCAGTGTCGCCGCTGGAGGGGAGGGGTCCTCCTTGTCTCCAGGCTCTAGAGAGGGCGTATTGCAACAGCGCCTCCTGGGGGCTCTACGGAAGGGGGAGAGTTCAATCACAGTTGGAGGAAGAGAGGTGAACCTATCTCTTTGGACAGAGAGACACGGCTTAGGAGCCTTCCGAGAGCAAAGGGGGGAGACCGTATGGTCCCTACCAACACCCGGGCAGGACGCAGGTCGTAGGAATGTGGTCCGTCTTCGTTGGAGGGGCAATGATACATGCCCCCCGAGGGCGAGAGTAGTGGAGCTTCTACTGAAGATGGGCTTCAGGGCGGTTGACATCTTTGCCCTGATCCATCCCTTCGGCACGTCTGAGTTTGACATCAGCTTCGTTCGCCCAGAGGGGCTAGAACTCTTCTGGGGGAATTACGAGCTGATGAAAAGCGAGCCCGGCTGGCGAGACTTTGCCGTCCAGGTGGTGTCTCGCCAGAACGAAGTCAAGAAGGTGACCGTTTTGACTCGTAACGAGTCGCTTTCTTGTTTTGATATTATGACGTGGCTCGGTCGATACGGAGAGGTGACAGACATGCCCAGAAAGAACCGGGATGAGCACGGCATCTGGTCCGGGGCCTGGACATTCATGGTCAAGCTGAAGCGTTCAGGAAACTCAGTGGCACACATACCTTCTGCAGCCTTCCTCGGCAGGGATCGTATCTTGGCCTTTTACCAGGGGCAGCCGAAGCTCTGCCACAGGTGCGGCGACCCCTCACACTTGAGCGCCGCTTGTAAGACCTTGAAGTGCGCTCTGTGTGGGGGTGTGGGTCATCTAGCCGCCTCCTGTGCAGAGATTAGGTGTAACCTGTGTGGTGACCTTGGTCACCCATTCAGTCGCTGTCCACGCTCCTTTGCCAATGCGGTCTCAGCACCTACGGATGGGGGCCACGGTGCGGCCTCTGCGGGTGAGGGGACTAGCAGAGGTGGAGGAGCTCAGGAGCCAGGGAAGAACCGGCAAAAGACGCCTGCTGAGCAGAGGCGTCAGGACAAGCGCAGACGGAGCAGGGAGCTGACAGGAGCGCCCACAGCAGGTGGATCAATGGTGGCCCCTGTTCCTGAAGCAAATCTCGCGGCTGAGGCTTTGAGGGACAGCGAAGTGGATGAAGAGGACAGGAGGATCCAGAGGGAGGAGGGAAAGACCAACTCTTCAGATTCCTCCCACTATGAGAGTGTGGATGAGGAAGGAAAGAGGTGGTTAGAGAAACGGCGTAAGCTAGGTGCCACTAGGAGAAAGCGAAGGGGGGATTCAAGATCTTCTCCCACCCCTGGCCAAGTACTGGAAGGAGAAGCCTGCTCGCCTCCAGTTGGACTCTCCAATAGGTACCGGGCCCTTCAAGACATCTCTTCCTCCTCTGAGGGGGAAGCGAAGGGCAAGGTGCCTGGGGCAAAGAAAGGGTCAACAGGGGGCACTGAGTCTCCTCCTCGTGGAGGCCTAGTTCCTTCCGGGGAGGGGGCTACTCTGGAGCCTGGAAACAAGGACGATGGGGTCGGGGGATCCCCTGCTATGGACACATCTGTGTCCAAAAAAAGAAGCAAGGGGCTTTCCTCCGACCCCGAAGAAGCGGGTGTGAGGAAGAAAGCCATCTAATTTAATCACTCATGATGGCGGCACCCACTCCGCTGACTCTGGCATCAATTAACGTTGCCAGCATTAAGTCAGATACGGCTAGATTTGCGGCCTTTGATTTTCTCGGCCGCGTTGAAGCCGACATTTTATTTTTGCAGGAGACCAGGCTGTCTGATTTGGCAGCCATACATAAGGCAAAAAGGGAGTGGAGGTCAGGCCCTTCCTACTGGTCTCTTGCGGCCGAGCCGTATAGCGGAGTGGCGGTCCTTTTTACCGCAGCGGTCGAATGCCGACGAGTAATTGAATTAGAAATGGGAAGGTGCCTGATCTTAGATGTCCTCATGAAGGGACAAGAATTGAGACTTGTAAACATCTATGGTCCCCAGTCAAAAAAGGACAGGAAGAGTCTCTTTATGAGGATCAAGCCCTACCTTTTTACCAGCCGCCAAGTTGTCTTTGGAGGTGACTTTAATACAGTCACAAGAGCCCGCGATAGGGGAGGCTCTGGAGACAGGCGGTTGACTTTTGATGGCGTCGCACTTAATAGTGTAGCTAGCGAGGCTCGCCTGGTGGATGTCCACATCCGGCACACCCCAGGCCACGAGGGGTTCACCTATTATAGAGGTCAGAGCAGGTCTAGAATAGACAGGTTTTATTTGAAGGAGGAAGCCATCTCTTCACCAGTGTCCGTTGTTGAGGTGGAATTCTCCGACCACTGTCTGATTTTGTTTTCTCTGAATGTTGCAGAGACCCCCCGGATGGGTAGAGGTTTGTGGAGACTGAATTCATCACTCCTGGAGGAAGCAGAGATAAGACAGTCCTTTGAGGATTTTCTGCAGAGCCAGGTACCATTACTGGATCTCTGTAGCAGTAAGTCAGAGTGGTGGGAGATGTTCAAGAGGAGGGCGGCGAGGTTCTTCCGTGAGCTCTCCAACCTCAGATGCCTGGACAGGTACCGCCTGTACAATGGCCTGAGGAGGAAACTCGAACATCTCGTTTCGACTGGAGGTAGCCGCGAGGAGATCTCCAGAGTGAAATCTTTACTCAAGACGTGCCAGTATGACAGACACGCATCCTTGGTTTTTGAGAGGGATTTCGGGAAGTACCGCTCGCCCGACCCTTACAAAAACTGTAGGATGTCAGTGAATAGTAAAGTGGTCACTGGACTGATTGACAGTACGGGGTCCCTGAATCGATCCAGATCAGGGATTCTGGAGGTCGTCAGATCCTACTACTCGCAACTCTTGGGAAAGAGGGATCTAGATTCGGAAGTGATGTCGGCTTTCCTGGCTGAAACTGTCCCTGGGCCAGGGGTGGACACCTCTCTTGGCGTTTTGACAGAAGAGATCAGAGAAGAGGAAGTTAGACTGGCGATTGATGGGCTCCGGCCCAAAAAGTCGCCAGGTCCGGATGGATTAACATCTGAGTATTATAAGACCTTCAAGGGCCTCTTGAGTCCCCTCTTGACGGAGGTATTAAATGAGTGTCTTTCCTCGGGCACTCTGCCAAAGTCAATGAGGAGGTCGGCCTTGATCATTCTGTCAAAAGGTAAAGACTCGAGCCGTATTGAGAACTGGCGTCCCATAGCGCTTCTCAATACGGACAGGAAGGTTCTGGCAAAAGTGCTGTTTAATCGGCTGGTCAAGTTTGCACCCCAGCTCCTCTCGGGGGCGCAGCATTGCTCTGTTCCAGGCCGTAGCACCTTTAGCGCTGTTCTCGGTGTCCGGGAGGCAGTGGAGCAGGGTAGGGCTGGTCACTGGGAGGGGTACCTGCTGTCCTTGGATCAGGCCAAAGCGTTTGATCGGGTTAATCACGAGTACCTCTGGTCCGTCCTTCTGAGATACGGCCTGCCAGTGGGGTTTGTTGATTGGCTGCGAACTTTGTATGCAGGGGCTGAGACTTTCCCGCTGGTGAACGGTTGGCCCGGCCGCCCTTTTGAGGTGGCGTCCGGCGTCCGCCAGGGCTGTCCTCTAAGTCCCCTGTTGTATGCGTTTGCGATAGATCCCTTCCTTAGGAGGGTTGATTGTGGACCTATAGCAGGGGTCGGGATGGACCGGGCGGTGCCGGAGGCTACCCTGAGGGCAGTGGCATACGCCGATGATGTCACGCTCTTCGTGTCCTCGAGAGAGGAGGCGGAGTTTGTGGTGTCGGAGGTGGACCGCTACTCGGAAGCTTCCGGGTCTATGGTCAACTGGGATAAGTGTGAAAGTCTCTGGTTAGGAAGGGGGGATCCTACGTTTGATCTCCCGGACACCCTTCCGGTGCCCCAAACTTCAGCAAAAGTACTTGGCATCAAATTCGGCCAGGGGGATTACCCCATGCAAAATTGGGTGGACAGGCTGGATGGTGCAACTCACAAGGTAAACCAGTGGAAGGGTTGGTCTTTGACCCTTCGGGAAAGAATTAGCCTGATCAAAACATACCTGCTCCCGTTATTCATCTACCTGGGCAGCGTATGCATTTTGCCAGAACCTCTCTGGACTCGGGTCTACAACCTGTTCTTCCTAATGTTGTGGGGGAACAGGTTGAACCTGATCAGGAGAGATGTTACATACCGCACGAGGAGACTAGGGGGGTTGTCTATGGTCAACCCCGTGGTGTTTCTTGTAAACACTTTTTTTAAGATCAACATAGGCAACCTCTGGCAAGAGAGGGCTCCTCCGTGGGTCTACTCCTGCAGGGGATGGTTTCGGCCCTTCTTCCAGGAATGGGAGACAGGAGGGCGAGTGAAGGACCTTCGCACGCAGCACGGACATCTCCCGGCTTACGCTACCTTGGTTCTGAAGGTGATACGCCGGTGGGGTCTGGGGATGTGGGAGATCAGGACTCTGACGAGGAGGCTCCTCGACGAAAGAGTCCTGTTGACCCATTTCCAGAAGCCCCTGGCGCTCAAGGACTGCCCAAGTCGGGACCTGGAGGGAGGGTTACGTTTACTGAATTCAACCCGGGTCCCCTTGAAGTTTTGGGACTTGGCTTGGCGCTGCTTTCACGGGAGACTGTATGTAAGGGGTAACTTGAAGAGCAGGCCTCTGATTGACAGGGGTTGCCCCCGTCAGGAGTGCAGCGACGTGCTGGAAAGCATGGAGCATTTCCTGCTTCAGTGCCCCTTTAATACAGAGGTATACCAACGGGTAGGGGTCTCCATAGGCTGGCGTCAGCTGGCACACCTCTCCTATGCGGAGTGGGCTTATGGAGCGTTCAGAGGTCTTGGTGGCAGGGACCGCTGCACTTTATTTCTAGTTAGCCTAGTGGTCAGGTTCCACATCTGGAGTGCACGGTGTTTAATCCCGACGGAGCTGAAAGTCCTCCCCGTGGATACGGTATGTAGGAACATCCTGGGTGACCTGGTGAAGGTGCGTTCTTTGGAGTATGAGAGGCTGGGCACATCTAAAGCTTCTCTCCTATGGAGAGGGCTTGTATTTCGTTAGGGACAGTTTGTTTTTCTTAATTTTCTAGGGGCAGAGTAGGGAGAGAATAGGGACAGGATAGGGAGAGAGGAGGGATAGGGCAGGGACAGTTTTCCATGAAGGGTCAGACTGAGGGGCAGACTAAGGACAGTCTAGGGCAAATTAGGGAAAGAATAGGGAGAAAATGCAAGGGATAGTACATTGTGATGTCTGTGCCCGGCTTATCACCTCCAATCCCGGTGGCGGGCTGTGAGTGCACCATAAAGCTTTTTGTTTTGATTTGGGCAAAATGGAGTGAAGTAGGGCTGCAGGTGAGCCGACCTTAGGCTTTCGGGTTATGTTAATATATCGTGTATGTCATGTATATTGGTTATTGTATGTTTTATATGTATATATTCACGTTCTGGGTGGTAGTTAGGTTGGGTGGGGGGTTGGGGGGAGTGGTTTCACGCCTTGAGCCGTAGCCTGGCACGTCCCGAACATTGAACTCTGGGCACGGACTGGTGGAGCGGGCATGGCCCCCAGGCTGCGGCAGGCAGAGTGTTGTACAGTTTATATATATTAAAAAAAAACAAAAACCCTGGTGTGGCTTGGCACGTCCTGAACTTTAGAACTCTGGGCACGGACTGATGGAGCAGGCATGGCCCCTGAGCTGCACTGGGGACCCAAAAAAAAAAAAAATATTTTCTTTAGTTATTTTTGTATGCCGGTTGGCTTGGTCTTTATTTTCATATTTAGTTAATTATTGGTATATATATATATGTTATGTTTACGTTATTGCCTAATTTTGTTTATGATGGGGTTTCAGTGCGGTACGGCTGGACCTGTAGTTTTAGTTTTAGTTTTCTCTTCTGGATAGCTGGATGCTCTTCTTTTAGGTATATTGTGTTTTGCTTTGAGTGTGTGTGCGAGTGTGCGGCAGGGGGGAGGGGAGTCCAGACATGGGGTTTCTTTTGTTTGTGGACCATGGACTCTGGGTGAAGGGCCTTATCTCTGTATACGGTTGTATTATTATTATTTACTATTGTTACAGTTTGCTTTTATTGTTATGTTTCATACTTTTATAATAAAAGATCTACAGGATGTAACTCAGGGTCAGTACAGGATAAGTAATGTATGTATACAGTGACTCCACCAGCAGAATAGTGAGTGCAGCTCTGCAGTATAATACAGGATGTAACTCAGGGTCAGTACAGGATAAGTAATGTATGTACACAGTGACTCCACCAGCAGAATAGTGAGTGCAGCTCTGGGGTATAATACAGGATGTAACTCAGGAGCAGTACAGGATAAGTAATGTATGTACACAGTGACTCCACCAGCAGAATAGTGAGTGCAGCTCTGGGGTATAATACAGGATGTAACTCAGGAGCAGTACAGGATAAGTAATGTATGTACACAGTGACTCCACCAGCAGAATAGTGAGTGCAGCTCTGCAGTATAATACAGGATGTAACTCAGGAGCAGTACAGGATAAGTAATGTATGTACACAGTGACTCCACCAGCAGAATAGTGAGTGCAGCTCTGGGGTATAATACAGGATGTAACTCAGGAGCAGTACAGGATAAGTAATGTATGTACACAGTGACTCCTCCAGCAGAATAGTGAGTGCAGCTCTGCAGTATAATACAGGATGTAACTCAGGAGCAGTACAGGATAAGTAATGTATGTACACAGTGACTCCACCAGCAGAATAGTGAGTGCAGCTCTGGAGTATAATACAGGATGTAACTCAGGATCAGTACAGGATAAGTAATGTATGTACACAGTGACTCCTCCAGCAGAATAGTGAGTGCAGCTCTGCAGTATAATACAGGATGTAACTCAGGAGCAGTACAGGATAAGTAATGTATGTACACAGTGACTCCACCAGCAGAATAGTGAGTGCAGCTCTGGAGTATAATACAGGATGTAACTCAGGATCAGTACAGGATAAGTGATGTATGTACACAGTGACTCCACCAGCAGAATAGTGAGTGCAGCTCTGGAGTATAATACAGGATGTAACTCAGGAGCAGTACAGGATAAGTAATGTATGTACACAGTGACTCCAGCAGCAGAATAGTGAGTGCAGCTCTGCAGTATAATACAGGATGTAACTCAGGATCAGTACAGGATAAGTAATGTATGTACACAGTGACTCCTCCAGCAGAATAGTGAGTGCAGCTCTGGAGTATAATACAGGATGTAACTCAGGATCAGTACAGGATACGTAATGTATGTACACAGTGACTCCACCAGTACAATAGTGAGTGCAGCTCTGCAGTATAATACAGGATGTAACTCAGGAGCAGTACAGGATAAGTAATGTATGTACACGGTGACCCCACCAGCAGAATAGTGAGTGCAGCTCTGCAGTATAATACAGGATGTAACTCAGGATCAGTACAGGATAAGTAATGTATGTACACAGTGACTCCTCCAGCAGAATAGTGAGTGCAGCTCTGCAGTATAATACAGGATGTAACTCAGGAGCAGTACAGGATAAGTAATGTATGTACACAGTGACTCCACCAGCAGAATAGTGAGTGCAGCTCTGGAGTATAATACAGGATGTAACTCAGGATCAGTACAGGATAAGTAATGTATGTACACAGTGACTCCATCAGCAGAATAGTGAGTGCAGCTCTGCAGTATAGTGCTATATGTAAGGCAGGCACAGTTTGGTTTTGGCATTACTGACTTGAATATGTATATTATGAGTCAGCAGGGTGTCCTCCCTCCACGTACGGCGGGGATTTCCCATCACTTTCTCCGCAGCCACCATGTGTTCGGTGTCATTTGGCCGCAGGCACCTGACAGCCGCTAGTCTTCCAGTAATCCCATCTGTGTAGACGGGTTGGGACCCCCGGTCCAGGGTCTCCAAAATGACGACAGCAAAGACATTAACCGAACAATCACTGCATCCTGGAAGCTGCTGGGAGTCGGCTGACCTCATCTCACACTCCATACTTAACCCTTTACTGTACTCATAATCTCCATGTGATGCAAAGCCTCCACTAGTAGAACCATTAGAAGCCATGTAAGGTGACCAGTATGGCATCACAGCTCGCCAAGGGACTGATCCGCTCAGGCAGGCAGCACTATGGAGGCATTACTGTAATACTATGCAGGTTTGCCATTCATCACTCTGGGAAAGTTGTGTGAAGAGCAACATAGTAACTGTCACAGCTGCCACAGACTGTGGTACTCCAGGCTTTCTTAAGGCCCATTTACACGAAATGATTATCACTCAAAATTCATTCAAATGACCAAAAATGGAGGATAACTGTTACATGTGACCGGGGGCACCGAGCACCGGGCATCGGGCATTGGGCATCGGGCACTTGTCGTTTGAACGGTGATTTTAAGGTGAACTAAAGGTCCATTTAGACACAACGATTATCACAGAAAATCTGCTCAAAAGACATCTGAGCGATAATCGTTGTGTGCATTTACAGGGCAAGATGGTCGCTCATACGGCGGTGTGAGTGACTGTTCTGAGCGTTCACTTTGCATAAGCGTGTAAACGAAGGCTCACGCTGTATGCAGAAGTCAAGCTGGAGCGCTGTCTTCTGCATACAGCTGTTGTCTTCTTGGAGTGCTCAGCTGGTATACAGCTGAACGCTCTGAGTGGGGTATACAGAACACAGCTGGACTGCTGTGTTCTTCATACTCCGGCTGTGTTCCCCGAGCGGAATACCAGCTGAAACAATAGTATCATTGTTTATCGGTCAGTAGACTGCAGGCTGGTATCTCCATGGGAGTCAGCAGATAACATTGTGACCTGCTTGCAGTCGCGACAGAAAAATGCAGCTGCCTGTGATTACTCACACGCTGGGCTCTGCAAACAGCTCTTCGAGGCCCTTTTACATGCAAATGAAGATGATAAAGTGTTAATGGCCATTAACACTTTATGCAAAAAGATTGCTAAATCTTTAAATCTTTCAGCTGTTTGAAAGATTATCTTTGTGTGTAAATAGGCCTTTAGTTATGGTGCAATATCGGAGTGGTAAACATGTTATCTAGATTTCCTGTTCAGGATTCTGGGAAAACTGGGTGCCAACCCACAGGAGAGCGGCAATGGTTCACAGATTCACCTACTGGTTATCACAAAGTGTCAGTTATTTGGCTTACTGCAGAGGAGAGAATAACATGATACAGAGAGAAGTGCAGGGGAGACAGTGACCCAATGTAGGGAGAAGGGCAGGGGAGACAGTGACCCAATGTAGGGAGAAGGGCAGGGGAGACCGTGACCCAATGTAGGGAGAAGGGCAGGGGAGACCGTGACCCAATGTATGGAGAAGTGCAGGGGAGACAGTGACCCAATGTATGGAGAAGTGCAGGGGAGACAGTGACCCAATGTATGGAGAAGTGCAGGGGAGACAGTGACCCAATGTATGGAGAAGTGCAGGGGAGACAGTGACCCAATGTATGGAGAAGTGCAGGGGAGACAATGACCCAATGTATGGAGAAGTGCAGGGGAGACAGTGAGCCAATGTATGGAGAAGTGCAGGGGAGACAGTGAGCCAATGTATGGAGAAGTGCAGGGGAGACAGTGAGCCAATGTATGGAGAAGTGCAGGGGAGACAGTGAGCCAATGTATGGAGAAGTGCAGGGGAGACAGTGACCCAATGTAGGGAGAAGTGCAGGGGAGACAGTGACCCAATGTAGGGAGAAGGGCAGGGGAGACAGTGACCCAATGTAGGGAGAAGGGCAGGGGAGACCGTGACCCAATGTATGGAGAAGTGCAGGGGAGACAGTGACCCAATGTAGGGAGAAGTGCAGGGGAGACAGTGACCCAATGTATGGAGAAGTGCAGGGGAGACAGTGACCCAATGTATGGAGAAGTGCAGGGGAGTCAGTGACCCAATGTAGGGAGAAGTGCAGGGGAGACAGTGACCCAATGTATGGAGAAGTGCAGGGGAGACAGTGACCCAATGTATGGAGAAGTGCAGGGGAGACAGTGACCCAATGTATGGAGAAGTGCAGGGGAGACAGTGACCCAATGTATGGAGAAGTGCAGGGGAGACAGTGACCCAATGTATGGAGAAGTGCAGGGGAGACAGTGACCCAATGTATGGAGAAGTGCAGGGGAGACAGTGACCCAATGTATGGAGAAGTGCAGGGGAGACAGTGACCCAATGTAGGGAGAAGTGCAGGGGAGACAGTGACCCAATGTAGGGAGAAGTGCAGGGGAGACAGTGACCCAATGTAGGGAGAAGTGCAGGGGAGACAGTGACCCAATGTAGGGAGAAGGGCAGGGGAGACCGTGACCCAATGTATGGAGAAGGGCAGGGGAGACAGTGACCCAATGTAGGGAGAAGTGCAGGGGAGACAGTGACCCAATGTATGGAGAAGTGCAGGGGAGACAGTGACCCAATGTATGGAGAAGTGCAGGGGAGACAGTGACCCAATGTATGGAGAAGTGCAGGGGAGTCAGTGACCCAATGTAGGGAGAAGTGCAGGGGAGACAGTGAGCCAATGTATGGAGAAGTGCAGGGGAGACTGTGACCCAATGTATGGAGAAGTGCAGGGGAGACAGTGACCCAATGTATGGAGAAGTGCAGGGGAGACAGTGACCCAATGTATAGAGAAGTGCAGGGGAGACAGTGACCCAATGTATGGAGAAGTGCAGGGGAGACAGTGACCCAATGTATGGAGAAGTGCAGGGGAGACAGTGACCCAATGTATGGAGAAGTGCAGGGGAGACAGTGACCCAATGTATGGAGAAGTGCAGGGGAGACAGTGACCCAATGTATGGAGAAGTGCAGGGGAGACAGTGACCCAATGTAGGGAGAAGTGCAGGGGAGACAGTGACCCAATGTAGGGAGAAGGGCAGGGGAGACAGTGACCCAATGTAGGGAGAAGGGCAGGGGAGACCGTGACCCAATGTATGGAGAAGGGCAGGGGAGACCGTGACCCAATGTATGGAGAAGTGCAGGGGAGACAGTAACCCAATGTAGGGAGAAGTGCAGGGGAGACAGTGACCCAATGTATGGAGAAGTGCAGGGGAGACAGTGACCCAATGTATGGAGAAGTGCAGGGGAGTCAGTGACCCAATGTAGGGAGAAGTGCAGGGGAGACAGTGAGCCAATGTATGGAGAAGTGCAGGGGAGACAGTGACCCAATGTATGGAGAAGTGCAGGGGAGACAGTGACCCAATGTATGGAGAAGTGCAGGGGAGACAGTGACCCAATGTATAGAGAAGTGCAGGGGAGACAGTGACCCAATGTATGGAGAAGTGCAGGGGAGACAGTGACCCAATGTATGGAGAAGTGCAGGGGAGACAGTGACCCAATGTATGGAGAAGTGCAGGGGAGACAGTGACCCAATGTATGGAGAAGTGCAGGGGAGTCAGTGACCCAATGTAGGGAGAAGTGCAGGGGAGACAGTGACCCAATGTAGGGAGAAGTGCAGGGGAGACAGTGACCCAATGTAGGGAGAAGTGCAGGGGAGACAGTGACCCAATGTATGGAGAAGTGCAGGGGAGTCAGTGACCCAATGTATGGAGAAGTGCAGGGGAGACAGTGACCCAATGTATGGAGAAGTGCAGGGGAGACAGTGACCCAATGTAGGGAGAAGTGCAGGGGAGACAGTGACCCAATGTAGGGAGAAGTGCAGGGGAGACAGTGACCCAATGTAGGGAGAAGTGCAGGGGAGACAGTGACCCAATGTAGGGAGAAGTGCAGGGGAGACAGTGACCCAATGTAGGGAGAAGTGCAGGGGAGACAGTGACCCAATGTATGGAGAAGTGCAGGGGAGACAGTGACCCAATGTAGGGAGAAGTGCAGGGGAGACAGTGACCCAATGTAGGGAGAAGTGCAGGGGAGACAGTGACCCAATGTATGGAGAAGTGCAGGGGAGACAGTGACCCAATGTATGGAGAAGTGCAGGGGAGACAGTGACCCAATGTATGGAGAAGTGCAGGGGAGACAGTGACCCAATGTATGGAGAAGTGCAGGGGAGACAGTGAGCCAATGTATGGAGAAGTGCAGGGGAGACAGTGACCCAATGTATGGAGAAATGCAGGGGAGACAGTGACCCAATGTATGGAGAAATGCAGGGGAGACAGTGACCCAATGTAGGGAGAAGGGCAGGGGAGACAGTGACCCAATGTAGGGAGAAGGGCAGGTGAGATAATGATATGATACAGAGAGAGTCACAGGGTGACAATAACAGAATTCAAGGCGACTTGCAGGAGGGTCAATGTCACAATGCAGGGGAGACAATGAGACAACCCAAGTAGAAGAGCCGTGGAAACAATGACACGATGTAGGGAGAAGTGCAGGGAGAATAACACAACACAGGGTGAAGTGCAGGGGGGCGAATGATGCAATGCAGGGAGAAGTCCAGGAGGGACAATGACACAATGTAGGGAGAAGCACAGGGGGTGAATAATACAATTTCAGAAGTGCAGGAGGGACAATGCAGGGGCGTCACCCTTACATATAAGCCTTGTAGTTATTCCCAATCTTCTGGATACGGATGTCGTATTTGGAGTCTATGAACGGCTCAGTGGTCACGTAGGTTTTTGCCATGGCCACGATGCTGGACATATCCTGGAAGTCGTACTGGTTATCCACCTTTATCTGTGCGGGAGAGGAGGAAGAGAAATAAACAGAAATCAATGGGGAAAAGCTTCCTCTAGTCCAACAATGAGGATATTTGGGGTTATACGGTTATACCCTTAAATGGGGTCCTGGTTATATACAGTATATAGTCCAGTAATCCGGATAAATACAGACGGGTTTAAAGAATTTTTTGACTACATAAATTCCAGAACAGAAACTCCAATAATTCAGAACAGAAATAAGATCAAACCTGATAATATAAAAAGTCTGTAATAATCCAAAAACATTCCGGACTGTCAGAATGGGAGTTGGAGCTTTCCCAGCTGTAATCATCATCCAGTTCATGACAAATATTAATGGTCATTTCCGAGGATCCCAAACAGTGAGCACGGCCTCCACTGCCACGTGGCACATTGCAGACCACGTGGCACATTGCAGACCACGTGCCGCCCATTAGTTCTACATGAGTCATGGCCCAATCTGTGCGGTCTACAAATGTGCAAGCTTTACAGGAAGGAAGTCATAAGAGCCTATTGCGTACTTTTTTTGCCCCTATGACTGACATCTCAGGGGCGGCTTACTGGGAGGAGCGGTGAGCGGCAGCGCAGGTCAAATACCCGAGAAGGGAACCGCTGCTAATCACATTCGATGAGACTCGTGTCAGCAGCTTCATGCAGTAACATTTTTTTGGAGGGAGGGGTCTAATTTTGTCTAAATTGACTGTTTTGAAGAAAATAAATAAAGGCAGACGTCACTTGTGAACATTTCACACCATTTCAGAGGTTAGATCTACATTAGAAATCATGTCTTTACGCCTTTAAAGGGGAACTCTGCCTCAGAAGATTACTTTTTGCAGAATAGCTTCCCTGAAGATTAGCTGATCACTGTGATCACCAATGATCAGCTGTAATTTGTACCTGTCAGCGTGTTCAATTTCCCTGCAGTGCCACCACAGGTGGAATGAAGTATTACATGGTGGCTGTTGAAATCAATAGATGGTCTATGTGCAATCCATGTCTTCAAACTGTCCTAGATTCAGTGAGACAGTCCCAGGTTTGGCAGTCTGTCCTGCCGTTCCTGGAGGTAGGGGAAGTGTCCCTGAAGGGCAGCCAGGAGTGCAGTAAAATAAGAAACAGCCTACACTCATCCCTTTCACTCCTCCAGTCCCCTGCTCACGTCCGAGTAATGCGATCACATGCTATCTAGCACATGATCGCTGTCACCAATCACTGACTTCAGTGGTTTCCAACACTGAGGCCTGGGATTGGCTGCAAGGATCACATGATCACACTGCCTTGAAGTTAGGGAGGGACTGGAGTGGTGCGGACTAGAGCAGCGGTGGGAGCAAAAGAGCAGAGTATAGGCTGTTCCTTTATGTCACTGTATGAAAGTATTATTGAGGGGGGGTGATACGGTGGGCATTACTGTTGAGGGGAACATGTGGTGGCATTATTACTGAGGGGGGCATACAGAGGCACTATTAACGTGACGGGACACAAAGGGAGTAGGTTAGCCTAAAGGGATGTGGCCTAATGGGAAATGGAGGTCTCAAATTATTGGTACAGCCTATTAGTATATGAGACCCCTTACGACATTTGAACTAACTCATTACAAAACATGCGGGTTGCTGAGCGTACACAAAACGCCATATGTCTCCAATGGAGAGCAGTGAAGTCTGTACGCAGCTTTGGATGTGACTGGAGTATAAGACAGGATGGAACTCCAAATTAGTACAAAGTAGCTTTTGTCGGTGAGTCATGGGAGATTGCCCTCGGTAGTAGCAGGTACATTGACGGGCGGACGCAGCAGCCGCGTGGCATCGATTTCCTCTGGTGGGGTTTGACGGTTTAATTTTTTCCGCTATCTATAAGAGACTCATTATCAAAGCAGCCGCCAGCTGGGATAACAGAGGGAGGAGCGGCGGGCTGCTGTGTTACACGTGGGAGCGGGCGATGACCTCACTGGTGCACAGACATCAGGGGGGCTGAGGAGGGAAGCGGGGTGACGGCATTACACTTATCAGCCTCCTCTTCCCGTTATATGCGCCGACCGAGAAGAGAAACCAGTAGAACTAGAGGAGTCGGAGATGAGAAGAAGCCAGTCACATTTAACCCCTTAGTGACGAAGCCCGTTTGCGCCTTAGTGACAGAGCCAAAGTTTGGAAATCTAATGTGTCACTTTAACATATCATAACTCCGTAAAGGTTCTGCATATCCCAGTGATTCTGATGTTTTTTTCGCCACATGTTGTACTTCATTTAGGCGGTAAAAATAGTCCGATAAAATTTGTGTTTATTTATTAAAAGGGCCAAAATTGGCAACATTTTTAAAAAATTGTAATTTTTTCACATTTTCAAATGTAATATCTCAAATATGTGCAAACATGCTGCACACATTTTTGCTCAGATATATATTTCCATCTGTTTACTTTATTCTGGACGCACATTTGAAAAACTTTCGTTTTTTTAACCATTTAGTGGACGTACAAATTTAACATTACTTTTCCGCATTTTGAGGAATATTTTGTTTTCCTGCCCCAGCCAAGATTACAAAGGCTCATAGGTGTCAGAATGATAGACACCCCCACAAATGACCCCATTTTAATAACTACACCCCTTATTGTATTCACTGAGAGGGTCCGGAGTGTTCTCACCGACGTTTTTTTTCAGGAATAAATGCAATTTAGAGAAGAAAAAATAAAATGTCATATTTTTGCAAATATGTTCATTTTAAAGGCAGGATTTTTTCCTATAGTGCACATGAAAATGAGGATTTACACCCCAAAATAGATCCCCCTGTTTCTCCCGTGTTCAGAGACATCCCCATTGTGACCCTAATCTTCTGTCTGGATACACAACGGGGCCCAAACTAAACGGAGCAACCGGTGGCTTTCAGAACAGACATTTTGCTTGAAGTCCTTTTAGGCCCCATAGCACACATGTAGAGCTCTTGAGCGGCCAAAACCATAGAAAACTACCACAAATGACCTCATTTTGAAAAGTAGACGCCTTAACGAATTTCTCTAGCAGTGTACTGCGGATTTTGATTCTACAGTTTTTGAATGAATTCAAGCAAAGCAGAAGGAAAAAAATTGTGATTTTCGTTTTTTTGGCAATTCTGACAATTTAAAAACAGTTTTTTTTAACAGCACACATATGAATGAAGACTTGCACCCCAAAATAGATCCCCCTGTTTGTCCTGTACTCAGAAACATCCCCATTGTGGCCCTAATCTTATGTCTGGATTCACAAAGAGGCCCAAACCAAAAAGAGCAGCCGGTGGCTTTCAGGCCCCATTGCAAACTTGTAGAGCCCTTGAGCGGCCAAAACCATAAAGAACCCCCACAAATGACCGCAAAATTCTCAGTAGACCCCTTAACGAATTCATCTAGGGGTGTACTGTGTATTTTTACCCTACAATTTTTTAATGTATCTAAGCAAAGCAGTAGGAAAAAATTACAATTTTCATTTTTTTTGTCAATTTAAAAACTGTTTTCTTTGTACAGTGTACATCGGAATGAAGACGTTCACCCCAAAATGGATCCCCCCGTTTGTGTCATATTCACCAACATACCCCTTGTGGCCCTAATCTACTTACAGGACACATGGCTAGGCCTATAATGGAAGAACACCCGTTGGATTGCAGGGCACAACTGAATACATTCCAGGCCCCATTGCTCACTTGCACGAAATAAGAATAGACTCCCTAAAAATAATGGCAGCCAGGAGCAGAGGGATTTTAAATTGCCCGGGGCCTGAGCTCCTCTGTGCACGCGCCCGATGATTGACGTCAGGCGCGCATGCGCAGAGGGGGACTTCAGGTCCCAGAAGACCCGGACATCGCGGAGGACCCGAGATGTGTATTTTCACCTCCCCTCATGGATCGGATCCATGAGGGGAGGTGAAACTAAGTTTTTAAAAACTTTTTTAGAACTTTTTCGTGATTGCCGCTCTCCATTGGACGATATCTATCTATCTCCTATCTATCTCCTATCTATCTATCTATCTATCTATCTATCTATCTATCTATCTATCTCCTATCTATCTATCTCCTATCTATCTCTCTCCTATCTATCTCTCTATCTCCTATCTATCTATCATCTATCTATCTATCTATCTCCTATCTATCTATCTATCTCCTATCTATCTCCTATCTATCTATCTATCTATCTATCTCATATCTATCTATCTATCTATCTCCTATCTATCTCCTATCTATCTATCTCCTATCTATCTCCTATCTATCTATCTATCTCCTATATATCTATCTATCTATCTCCTATATATCTATCTATCTCCTATCTATCTATCTATCTCCTATCTATCTATCTATCTATCTATCTATCTATCTATCTATCTCCTATCTATCTATCTATCTATCTATCTATCTATCTATCTATCTATCTATCTATCCCATATCTATCTATCTCCTATCTGTCTATCTATCTATCTCCTATCTATCTATCTCCTATCTATCTCTCTCCTATCTATCTATCTATCTATCTCCTATCTATCTCCTATCTATCTATCTCCTATCTATCTATCTATCTATCTATCTCCTATCTATCTATCTATCTCCTATCTATCTATCTATGTATCTCCTATCTATCTATCTCCTATCTATCTATCTATCTATCTCCTATCTATCTATCTCCTATCTATCTATCTCCTATCTATCTATCTCATATCTATCTATCTATCTCCTATCTATCTATCTATCTCATATCTATCTATCTATCTATCTATCTATCTATCTATCTATGTATCTCCTATCTATCTATCTATCTATCTCCTATCTATCTTTCTCCTATCTATCTATCTCCTATCTATCTATCTCTCTCCTATCTATCTATCTATCTATCTCCTATCTATCTATCTCCTATCTATCTATCTCCTATCTATCTATCTATCTATCTATCTATCTATCTATCTATCTATCTCATATCTATCTATCTATCTATCTCCTATCTATCTATCTATCTATCTATCTATCTATCTTTCTATCTATGTATCTCCTATCTATCTATCTATCTATCTCCTATCTATCTTTCTCCTATCTATCTATCTCCTATCTATCTATCTATCTATCTATCTCATATCTATCTATCTATCTATCTATCTATCTATCTATCTATCTATCTATGTATCTCCTATCTATCTATCTATCTATCTCCTATCTATCTTTCTCCTATCTATCTATCTATCTATCTCCTATCTATCTTTCTCCTATCTATCTATCTCCTATCTATCTATCTCTCTCCTATCTATCTATCTATCTATCTATCTATCTCCTATCTATCTCCTATCTATCTATCTATCTATCTATCTCCTATCTATCTATCTAGCTTCTATCTATCTATCTATCTATCTATCTATCTATCTATCTATCTCCTATCTATCTATCTATCTATCTATCTCCTATCTATCTATCTCCTATCTATCTCCTATCTATCTATCTTCCTTCAGCCCTGTTTTCTCATTTCTCTCCCTTCCCCATTTCATTCTCTTTCATTTTCGTTTCTCTCTCTTTCTCCTAATAAGTCCTTCCTTTCTCACCTTGCTTCTCTAGCTTTTTCCTTTTCTCTCCTTCTCTCTACATATTCATTCTTTCTCTTTTTTAAAAACTTTTTTAGAACTTTTTCGTGATTGCCGCTCTCCATTGGACGATATCTATCTATCTCCTATCTATCTCCTATCTATCTATCTATCTATCTATCTCCTATCTATCTCTCTCCTATCTATCTCCTATCTATCTCTCTATCTCCTATCTATCTATCATCTATCTATCTATCTATCTATCTCATATCTATCTATCTATCTCCTATCTATCTCCTATCTATCTATCTCCTATCTATCTATCTATCTATCTATCTATCTATCTATCTCATATCTATCTATCTATCTCCTATCTATCTCCTATCTATCTATCTCCTATCTATCTCCTATCTATCTATCTATCTCTCTATCTATCTCCTATCTATCTCTCTATCTCCTATCTATCTATCATCTATCTATCTATCTCCTATATATCTATCTATCTATCTCCTATCTATCTATCTATCTATCTATCTATCTCCTATATATCTATCTATCTATCTATCTCATATCTATCTATCTATCTCCTATCTATCTATCTATCTATCTATCTATCTATCTATCCCATATCTATCTATCTCCTATCTGTCTATCTATCTATCTCCTATCTATCTCTCTCCTATCTATCTATCTATCTATCTATCTATCTCCTATCTATCTCCTATCTATCTATCTCCTATCTATCTATCTCCTATCTATCTATCTATCTCCTATCTATCTATCTATCTATCTATCTATCTATCTATCTATCTCCTATCTATCTATCTATGTATCTCCTATCTATCTATCTCCTATCTATCTATCTATCTATCTATCTATCTATCTCCTATCTATCTATCTATGTATCTCCTATCTATCTATCTCCTATCTATCTATCTCCTATCTATCTATCTCATATCTATCTATCTATCTCCTATCTATCTATCTATCTCATATCTATCTATCTATCTCCTATCTATCTTTCTCCTATCTATCTATCTCCTATCTATCTATCTCTCTCCTATCTATCTATCTATCTCCTATCTATCTATCTCCTATCTATCTTTCTCCTATCTATCTATCTCCTATCTATCTATCTATCTATCTATCTATCTCCTATCTATCTATCTATCTATCTATCTATCTATCTATCTATCTCCTATCTATCTATCTATCTATCTATCTATCTATGTATCTCCTATCTATCTATCTATCTATCTATCTATCTCCTATCTATCTATCTATCTATCTATCTCATATCTATCTATCTATCTCCTATCTATCTATCTATCTATCTCCTATCTATCTTTCTCCTATCTATCTATCTCCTATCTATCTATCTATCTATCTATCTATGTATCTCCTATCTATCTATCTATCTATCTATCTCCTATCTATCTTTCTCCTATCTATCTATCTCCTATCTATCTATCTATCTCCTATCTATCTATCTATCTCCTATCTATCTATCTATCTATCTGTCTATCTATCTCCTATCTATCTCCTATCTATCTATCTATCTATCTATCTATCTATCTATCTATCTATCTATCTATCTCCTATCTATCTATCTAGCTTCTATCTATCTCCTATCCATCTATCTATCTATCTATCTCCTATCTATCTATCTATCTATCTATCTCCTATCTATCTATCTATCTCCTATCTATCTATCTATCTATCTATCTATCTATCTATCTATCTATCTATCTATCTATCTCCTATCTATCTATCTATCTATCTATCTATCTCCTATCTATCTCCTATCTATCTATCTTCCTTTAGCCCTGTTTTCTCATTTCTCTCCCTTCCCCATTTCATTCTCTTTCATTTTCGTTTCTCTCTCTTTCTCCTAATAAGTCCTTCCTTTCTCACCTTGCTTCTCTAGCTTTTTCCTTTTCTCTCCTTCTCTCTACATATTCATTCTTTCTCTCTATCTCTTTACTTCTTTGTCTCTCTATCCTTTCTCTCTTTCCTTCTTTCACTTATATATATCCTTTTCTCAATCCTTACCCACCGCTCCCTCCGATTACAATGATCCCTACGTTTTTCTGAGTGAGACCAATCCCCGCATGTGAGCGGCGTGGCTTCGGCATGATGCGTCCCTTGCTGAGGCTTGTCACTGTATCTCTTTGGTATTTGTGATTGTAATGGAAAGTTCTGAAGTTTTGGCCCAGTAGTCGGAGTCCCTGGTGATTATATTCCCCTTATATTCCATCGTATTGCTCCACAATGAGCCGGACCGGTCATGCAGAGTCACTCATCGGGGTCCCATCCAAACCCCATATACTGGCCGCTTGTAGAAGAAGAGATGTGATGGCATCCGTGGGGTCATAGAGAAAGTTCTTTCATTCCTCCAGACATAAACGGACGTCTCAGGTTGGGTAATTCCAGATACCTCGCTGAAGGTGTGAGAGGAGCGCTTGAAGACTTGAATTAGCGCCATCCGTCATTAATAATCACTTCACAGGGGCAAAGCGTACCAATCCCCAACCAGAAATGTTCTCTTGTTTTCTGAGCCAGGACAACTTAATCCGCAGCCTCAGTGGACGGAGACACAATGTTCTCTCAGTGGTAGAAGGGAATGTTTTCCATACACCGTTATTAGCAGACCGTCCCATTGGGACCATCGGAATTACTGCGTCCGCCCAGCGCACATTTACACCCGCCATAAATATAACACTTGATATTCAACAAATTTACTGTTTTCAACCCAAGATCTCTGGGGAGGGAGTGACTTCACACGACCCACGGTGGATTTTAAAGGGAAAGTGCCACCAAGACGTTCGTGCCATCCTATGGAGCCACCAAGCAATCACTGATACGAGGATTAATCTTTAAGAAAATAATGACCTTTCTGTTACTGAGTCTTCTTGGCCATTGAGGCACCCATAGGACACCCATTGTGGTGCCTCCCTGCCCAAAAGACGACAGAAGCAGGAGATGCTTATATGGACTCACCAAACAGCTACTGACGGGAGGATCAGATGTGAATTCTCTTGCCCAATCAAGGCACCAAGTGGGCATCCATAGAGGTGCCACCCTGCCCCAAAGACTATTGAAGTTTGAAGACAGTAGAAGAAGACTACAGAGTGGTGGTCTCCAACTTTTGGCTTTGTATCTAGAACTCTGAGTCAAGACGTGGTAAGAGTTGTCTTCACCATTGAGGATATAATGTAATGTTTTCCTTAGGCTTGCTTCTAGCGGTGGCCTGAGAGGTCGGGTAATTGGACATGAAGGGCATCACCTTATAGCCCTCTCAAATTGTGGAGCCTAAAACGTGTGTGATGACTTTGCTAGTCCCAAACTTAACTCCCAATATTCTTTCAGGCCTGTTTTGCCCTTCAGACCAGATTATTTCTACATCTATAAGGGTTCCTTTTTAGTGAGTTGCCGGTTAAGCAGTGTCTTAACGCGTTTTGCAACCTTAGACCAGATCCTATTACATGGTAGCAGCAGACATTTTGTGTGTTACTGTCTGAACTGCCTTCAATAGGTGGCTTGAGAGGTCAGGTAATTGGACATAAAGGCTCCACCTAATATTCCATTCGGGTTATAGTCTCCTCTGGTGCCTGAAACGCGTCAGGCCGTTTACCAGTGCAAGCATTGGGTCCCAATATTGGAGTCACATCTGTCACTCCCTTCAGATCACATCATTCCTACAGTTGGGAAATGCTATCTAAGCAATTCCTTGACGCATTTTGCAACCTTATAGGTCTTGCACAAGGCAGAGGTAGCCATTTTGCATTGTTATTCTCGGGACTGCTGTTCAGGGGTGGCCTGAGAGGTTGAGAAATTGGACAAAAGGACTCCACTTTATAACCCCCTCAGATTAAGATGTCATTTAGTGCCTAAAATGTGTCAGCCCTACATAGTCCCGGGATTGAATCCCAATGATGGTGCCACACCTATCGCTCCCATTAGACCAATTGATTCATACACTGCTAGGGGATCGGTTGTAGGGAATGACCATGCAGGCTGTTTATTAACGCGTTTTACAACTTTCGGCCAGACGCCTGACACATGCTAGTGGCAGCCGGTTTGTAATATTATTAGAAGGACTGCGGGTTGAGTGATTAAACAGTCCTTAGTGAACCCCTTTGTAACCCTCCTCAGATTATTGGGTCCTCTGGTGCCTGAAACGCGTATGATGGCTTCACTGGTCCCAGCTGTGCGTTTCAGGGATGGTGTCCGTTCGGTCGCTCCCTTTAGACCACATGACATCTCTAGGGGTTTCAAAAACAATTTTAGGCTGGACAATTGTTGCTTAAGCAAAGTCCACAATCGGTTTCGTACCCCAAACGTCACGGGGTAGAGGCGGCCATTTTGAAATGTCACTGGTTGCGTATAGATGACTCCTCAAAATGACGGCCAACGCTTTCATGACTGTGCGTTCCTACAACGGGATGCTTTCCTTACTTGCTCCTTAATTTCCATTAAAAAAAAGTCGCACAAAGCATCCGGAGTCTGAACACGGAAATCTGACATATATCAGGGCTGAGCGCACCGCTGCGAGGCCCAACGCCAATTCTGCAAACTGTGACTACTCCGAATGTAAACAGTGCTGACATATCCTTACCTTGCCCATTCCTGCGTGAGCGTGCCCCATCTTCACCACCACCGGGAAACTGGGAGTCGTCAGCTGCGGAAAAAGCAGAACAAAGTCAGCGAATGTGTCACCATGGGCAAAAGAGAAGCAAAAAAACAGGAAAAACATTTTTCTTTATCTTCAAAAATTATGTATTATTAGTAATATAATGTATGGACACAGTGACTCCACCAGCAGAATACAGGAGATACCCAGGTTATACCAGCATGGTCCATATCACTATATACAGGAGATGTATAACATATACCAGCTGCACATATATAATTATATACAGATGATACCCAGGTTATACAAGCAGGCTCCATATCACTATATACAGGAGATGTATAACTTATACCAGCTGTACATATATAATTATATACAGGAGATACCCAGGTTATACCAGCATGCTCCATATCACTATATACAGGAGATGTATATCTTATACCAGCTGTACATATATAATTATATACAGTGGATACCCAGGTTATACCAGCATCCTCCATATCACTATATACAGGGGATGTATAACTTATATACTAGCTGTACATATATAATTATATACAGGAGATACCCAGGTTATACCAGCATGCTCCACAGCACAATATACAGGAGATGTATAACTTATACCAGCTGTACATATATAATTATATACAGGAAATACCCAGGTTATACCAGCATGCTCCACAGCACAATATACAGGAGATGTATAACTTATACCAGCTGTACATATATAATTATATACAGGAAATACCCAGGTTATACCAGCATGCTCTATATCACTATATACAGGAGGTATAACTTATACCAGCTGTACATATATAATTATATACAGGAGACACCCAAGTTATACCAGCATGCTCTATATCACTATATACAGGAGATGTATAACTTATACCAGCTGTACACATATATTTATATACAGGGGATACCCAGGTTATACCAGCATGCTCCATATCACTATATACAGGAGATGTATAACTTATACCAGCTGTACACATATATTTATATACAGGGGATACCCAGGTTATACCAGCATGCTCCATATCACTATATACAGGATGTATAACTTATACCAGCTGTACATATATAATTATATACAGGAGATCCCCAGGTTATACCAGCATGTTCCATATCACTATATACAGGAGATGTATAACTTATACCAGCTGTACATGTATAATTATATACAGGAGATACCCAGGTTATACCAGCATGCTCCATATCACTATATACAGGATGTATAACTTATACCAGCTGTACATATATAAATATATACAGGAGATACCCAGGTTATACCAGCATGCTCCATATCACTATATACAGGAGATGTATAACTTATACCAGCTGTACATATATAATTATATACAGGACATACCCAGGTTATACTAGCATGCTCCATATCACTATATACAGGATGTATAATTTATACCAGCTGTACATATATAATGATATACAGCATACTAAACATAAGTAACCAAATAGTCACCATTCGGCCCAGCATACTAGGTTACTATGTTACCCAAAAACACACGTGAAAAACTCTTGTGTCGGTTAAAAAAATATTGGCATTTTTTAAATTCATTTTTGAAAGAGGGCAGGAAAAAAAAAAAATCACCCCAAAATTGATTGTTCAGGGAAGCCTTAAAGGAAATGTATCATCTGTATTCTTCTTGCTAAGGAAAATCAGATAGTGAAACATTTTCCATTTTTCTCTTTTTTTTCTATTTTTATTTTCTAAATATAGATTTTCTTTTTCTTCTATTGCCTGTACACGACTATGGGGCGGCCATCTTGTCTTTACAACAGTTCACAGCATTTAGAGAGATGCTTTACTGCAGAACTCATGAGCCTTTCACACAGTGGACAGAAGCTGACCTAATAATTTCTATGGGAGATTATTCCAGCATGCACTGTGGCTTGTGCAGGGAGGAGGAGGAGGTGAGCTGTGACTATCACCTTAGCCTTAGGCTGGGTTCACACGGGGCGGATTTTCGTCGGAAATCTCGCGGTTTGGCCGCAGCAAAAACCGCGAGATTTCCGCCGGGAGAACCGCCGCGGTTTAAGCCGCGGCGGCTTTGAAGCGGCCCGGCCGCTTGCTCTTTCGCTGCGGCCGGCGCTCCCATAGAGGAGCCGCTGTTTCAACCGGATTTACCGCAGCGGATTAGCTGTCCCGTGTGGACGAGATTTCTGAGAAATCTCATCCACATGGCTGGCTAATCCCGGCATTAGCGGCCGCGGGCGGATCTGCTGCGGCAAAACCGCGGCAAATCTGCCCTGTGTGACCCTAGCCTTAAGGTTCTTGTTAACGTTATGTGTTTCAGTAGCATCATGTGAGAGGAGTTTTTCAAAACTAAAATGAATCAAGAGCACTTTGGTCCACGATGTGTCCGGCTCAGCTCTCTCAGGTCCATGACGAGTGCGGCCCGGCTCTCTCAGGTCCACGACGAGTGCGGCCCGACTCTCTCAGGTCCACGACGAGTGCGGCCCGGCTCTTTCAGGTCCCCGACGAGTGCGGCCCGGCTCTCTCAGGTCCCCGACGAGTGCGGCCCGGCTCTCTCAGGTCCACGACGAGTGCGGCTCGGCTCTCTCAGGTCCACGACGAGTGCGGCTCGACTCTCTCAGGTCCACGACGAGTGCGGCTCGGCTCTCTCAGGTCCACGATGTGTCCGGCTCGGCTCTCTCAGGTCCACGACGAGTCCAGCCCGGCTCTCTCAGGTCCACGACGAGTGCGGCTCGGCTCTCTCAGGTCCACGACGAGTCCGGCCCGGCTCTCTCAGGTCCATGATGAGTCCGGCCCGCCTCTCTCAGGTCCACGACGAGTGCGGCCCGGCTCTCTCAGGCCCACGATGAGTCCGGCCCGGCTCTCTCAGCTCCACGATGTGTCCGGCTCGGCTCTCTCAGGGCCCCGATGAGTCCGGCCCGGCTCTCTCAGGTCCACAACGAGTCCGGCCCGGCTCTCTCAGGTCCACGATGAGTGCGGCCCGGCTCTCTCAGGTCCACGATGAGTCCGGCCCGGCTCTCTCAGGTCCACAACGAGTCCGGCCCGGCTCTCTCAGGTCCACGATGAGTGCGGCCCGGCTCTTTCAGGTCCACGATGAGTCCGGCCTGGCTCTCTCAGCTCCACGATGTGTCCGGCTCGGCTCTCTCAGGTCCCCGATGAGTGCGGCCCGGCTCTCTCAGGTCCACGATGAGTCCAGCCCGGCTCTCTCAGGTCCCCGATGAGTGCGGCCCGGCTCTCTCAGGTCTACGATGAGTGCGGCCCGGCTCTCTCAGCTCCACGATGTGTCCGGCTCGGCTCTCTCAGGTCCACGATGTGTCCGGCTCGGCTCTCTCAGGGCCCCGATGAGTCCAGCCCGGCTCTCTCGGGTCCACGATGTGTCCGGCTCGGCTCTCTCGAGTCCACGATGAGTCCGGCTCGGCTCTCTCGGGTCCACGATGAGTCCGGCTCGGCTCTCTCAGGTCTACGATGAGTCCGGCCCGGCTCTCTCGGGTCCACGATGCGTCCGGCTTGGCTCTCTGGCTTAGCCATCTTGTCAATTGAAAACAAAGCAGCGAAAGGAATTGATGTTGAGGATGCGATTTCAAAATCTTCAGAGAACAAAGTTCGGAAACAAAGGATTTAAGTGTTTATGGCCACAATGTATATAAACCAGAAAATTACACTTGTAACTGTAAGTATCTTGTCTTTCCATCTTTTAATAATTTCGAGGGGGGGGGGGGGCTTACAAAAACATTTTCTGCAGCGGGTACCATCTGACCTTGCTACGCCACTGGCTACATGTTGTCAGATGGGTATGCAGCTCCTCTGACATACAACGCGGTTCAGTCCCGCTCTGTCTGTGAGGTGATAGGCTGATCGTACAGCGTTGTGGCGGACGGATGGGAGATGGCTCTTCCTGTTACAGAAGGTAAATCTTTACAGGAAAGGAACATTTCAGACTATCACATAAGAGGTGAAGTAAGCCGTCTGATGTGATGTGCGGGGGGACGGGGGGCTCAGGCCTTCTTGTTTCCACTAGGTCACCGGCTCCCTAGTGAAGAGCAATATTAACAATTGTAACTGGCAAATCTGACTTAAAGTATTTGTTCTCCTTTAAAGGGGTTTCCAACCTTCTAAAACACTTGCCCCCGGCTAATGGCTTAAAAAGCATAATAGCCGTTACTCACCTTCAATCCAGCACTGCCAACCGGCACCCCTCCAAAACAGCAAGCCACGACTTCACATCCATCACTGACACGGCCACTGCAGACAGATGGTGGCCATGGCGGTCACGTACCATTCATGCACACATGACCACTGGGGTCACAAATTGCTTGCATCAATCATGTTAGCGATGAATGTAATATCACTTCCTATTTTGTAGGGTAGATGGTCAGCATATACCCCAGAGCTGCACTCACTATTCTGCTGGTGGAGTCACTGTGTACATACATTACTTATCCTGTACTGATCCTGAGTTATATCCTGTATTATACTGCAGAGCTGCACTCACTATTCTGCTGGTGGAGTCACTGTGTACATACATTACTTATCCTGTACTGACCCTGAGTTACATCCTGTATTATACCCCAGAGCTGCACTCACTATTCTGCTGGTGGGGTCACTGTGTACATACATTACTTATCCTGTACTGATCCTGAGTTACATCCTGTATTATACCCCAGAGCTGCACTCACTATTCTGCTGGTGGAGTCACTGTGTACATACATTACTTATCCTGTACTGATCCTGAGTTACATCCTGTATTATACCCCAGAGCTGCACTCACTATTCTACTGGTGGAGTCACTGTGTACATACATTACTTATCCTGTACTAGTCCTGAGTTACATCCTGTATTATACTCCAGAGCTGCACTCACTATTCTGCTGGTAGAGTCACTGTGTACATACATTACTTATCCTGTACTGATCCTGAGTTACATCTGTATTATACCCCAGAGCTGCACTCACTATTCTGCTGGTGGAGTCACTGTGTACATACATTACTTATCCTGTACTGCTCCTGAGTTACATCCTGTATTATACCCCAGAGCTGCACTCACTATTCTGCTGGTGGAGTCACTGTGTACATGCATTACTTATCCTGTACTGATCCTGAGTTACATCTGTATTATACCCCAGAGCTGCACTCACTATTCTGCTGGTGGGGTCCCTGTGTACATACATTACTTATCCTGTACTGACCCTGAGTTACATCCTGTATTATACTCCAGAGCTGAAATCACAGAGGTGAGGAAAAAGAAAAAAAAACACACATATTCACTGAAAAAGCCAAAAATACAATACCTGAAGGTCTGCAAAGCAGACACGGTCGCCATAAGGCAGGCACAATCGCCACTGGCACAATCGCCGTAGGGCAGGCGCAATGGCCTTAAGCCCTGAAGATATGTAGTCAGCCAGACAATAATGTGTGGAGGAGCAACTTGTTCTGGCAGGCTAATATGCAGTCACCCACTCAACCCAGCCCAAATTGGGGAGCAGTGACTGCATATACTAATAGCCTGCACATGTGAACAATACCAAAGATGTCAGGTATTGTATTTTTGGCTTTTTCAGTGAATATGTGTGTTTTTTTTTCTTTTTCCTCACCTCTGTGATTTTATGTAATTTATTGTGAGTTAGCGTAGGTACTGACGGAAGCGGTGTGACCTCGACGCGGTCCGTCAGCCTATGCGTTTTGGCCAAAATGCAGTACCAACACCCGCATTTTATTAGTATGCATTAGTATCTTTGTATGTAGTTTGCTAGTTGGTGGGGGAGCCCAAGATGTCAGCCAGTGTGGCCCACTTTTGAGATACAGGGCAACCCGCTGTCATATCAGCCAGGGTTGATATCCTGTATGGTGGGTCACCATCCATCTATGGCTGACATCTTTGGTATTGTTCACATGTGCAGGCTATTAGTATATGCAGTCACTGCTCCCCAATCTGGGCTGGGTTGAGTGGGTGACTGCATATTAGCTTGCCAGGAACAATCTGCTCCTCCACATTACTGTCTGGCTGACTACATATCTTCAGGGCTTAAGGCCATTGCGCCTGCCCTACGGCGATTGTGCCAGTGGCGATTGTGCCTGCCTTATGGCGATCGTGCCTATGGCGACCGTGTCTGCTTTGCAGACCTTCAGGTATTGTATTTTTGGCTTTTTCAGTGAATATACTCCAGAGCTGCACTCACTATTCTGCTGGAGGAGTCACTGTGTACATACATTACTTATCCTGTACTGTTCCTGAGTTACATCCTGTATTATACCCCAGAGCTGCACTCACTATTCTGCTGGTGGAGTCACTGTGTACATACATTACTTATCCTGTACTGATCCTGAGTTACATCCTGTATTATACCCCAGAGCTGCACTCACTATTCTGCTGGTGGAGTCACTGTGTACATACATTACTTATCCTGTACTGATCCTGAGTTACATCCTGTATTATACCCCAGAGCTGCACTCACTATTCTGCTGGTGCAGTCACTGTGTACATACATTACTTATCCTGTACTGCTCCTGAGTTACATCCTGTATTATACCCCAGAGCTGCACTCACTATTCTGCTGGTGGAGTCACAGTGTACATACATTACTTATCCTGTACTGATCCTGAGTTACATCCTGTATTATACTCAGGAGCTGCACTCACTATTCTGCTGGTGGAGTCACTGTGTACATACATTACTTATCCTGTATTATACTGCAGAGCTGCACTCACTGTTCTGCTGCTGGAGTCCCCATATACACATTACATTATCTTGGCTCTGTATATACTCCGCAGTGAGGCTTCCAGCTCCGCAGCATTGGTTGTCGGGTTGTTACAAATAACATTCCAGAGAGTGAATTCATCTCCTGTTTGTATCTTAGCGCTTCCCCCATACATTGTGCATCCGTGTGACAGGCGAGGAATTGCCTGTCCGGTGGCCTAACGAGCGGCAGCGGTCACATGGGATTCGTTATCAAGGTCTAACAAAGGAAATGAACACAATGGGCTGCGCTCCGTCACGCAAGATAGAAGACGGTTCTCCAGAAAAGAAAGCGAAACTGGTGGGGTCTGAAGACGTCAACCTGTAGTAAAGGGGCTTCCCACCACCATCGGGCATTGGCATAGGGGCGTCTGTAGAGTGATTGGCACGGGGGTTTTCATGACCATGGGCGGAGTTGGTTTACGGGATAGCTATTATCCTCAAGATAGGTCATCAATAGCACATCGGGGGGAGTCAGATGTGCGGGACCCCCAGGAGATCAGCTGTACACTCAAGTCGAGTTTGTGCTGTTTTGCTGCAGGAAGCAGACAGCGCCGTATATTGCTCAGTGGACTGGATTGTTATTACAGGCCGAGTCCTATTCACTTCAATAAGACTCAGCCTGCAATACCATCATCGGCCACTGTGCAGAGTAAGGCGCTGTCTGCTTCCTGCAGTAAAGGAAGCAGCTGATCCCTGAGGGTTCCAGGTCGGCAGACCCTCAACAATCCAGCTATTGATGACATATCCTGATCAAAAAGACCCCGTTTGTGGCCCCACTAGTAATAGTGACCCCGATAGTGGCCCAAGTAATAAAAGTGGCCTCAATAGTAGTAGTGTCCCCCAGTTCACCTTAAAATCAACATGCAGGCGAAAAGTGCCCGATGCCTCTGTTTACATGTAACGATTGTCACTCATTTTTGGTCGTTTGAAAAAATTTTGAGCGATTAATCGTTACGTGTAAATGGGCCTTTAGTAGTAATAGTGACGCCCACAGTGACAACAATAGAAATAGTGCCTCCAGCAGTAATAACATCCCCTTTAGTGGCCCCACTAGTAACAGTGACCCCCCATGGTGGCCCTAGTAATAATACTGTCGTCCTTAGTGATCCGAGTAATAATAGTGCCCCCTATAATGACCCCAGAAATAATAGTGATCCCCATAGTATCCCCGGTAGTAATTGTGTCCTCTATAGCGGCCCTAGTACCGGTAGTAATAGCGATCTTCATACTAACGCCTGTTGTAATAGTGCCCCCTCTCCATAGCAATCGCAGCACTAGTCCCCTCTTTTGGCCTCCAGCCCAGCAGCAGCCCAACAGGCATTTCACTCACTCAGCCTTCACCTCCGGTTTGGCGGCAGCAGTAACTGCTGAGTTTGTGATCACTGACGTCTTCCCCTGTGCCTGCACTGTGTACACAGGACGGTCACAGACTGAGCAGTGGCTGCCGCTGCCGAGTGGGGCTGCAGGCTGGGTGAGTCAAATGTCTGTTGCGTTGGTGCCCAGCCCTTAATAACTGGTAAAAAATAATTACCAGCCGGGCAGCAACCTGCTGTCCCTGTGAGGACACCTGAGGCAGCAGTCTCAGCTTGCCTCAAGGTAGGGGTGCCCCTCGCTGTGATCTCTGAGGGAACCTGGCAGTAAGTGTTTGATTTCCCAGCAGCACTCCCGCAGGACGGATGAAGTATTACACACTACCTACTAAAACCAACGTGCTGTGCATGTAATACATGGCCAGATCCTCCAATGTGTAACAATGGGAGTGGGACTTCTTACATAATTCACCCTCCCCTTACATGAGCGGAAGGTCCCCTATAAACAACTTCCGGAAAACGCACTCTGCGCGCCATAATATTCTATAGGGACAGGACGCACAGCAATCATCTAGAAGGATGCAGTACATTCACGAGAAAATAAAGGCAGCGCCATCATAGGACGGACCTGCTAAACCTGCAGTAAACATGACCTGTTCCCCTTGCTATCTGAAAGAGGTTGTCCAGTTGTACAAAATTGATAGTAGATTAGTGGGGGTTCACCGCCCAGCAATCCTGCTGACCAGCTGTTTGTCAGGCTGATGCACTATGAACTGAGCTGATTTATGCAGGAAGTGGACAGCTCCGTTCTCACTGTAGTGGCCAGATTTGGTATAACAGGCAAAGTTCCCATTTGTGGAGAAGACCAACTCAATGATCATCTCTGTTCATCTAGGGAACTGGACTGTGTGATTATTTACCGCGTAATTTTAGGGGGGAGCCACTAAGGAGGCATAATACTGTGTAGGGTAAACTAAGGGAGCATCAATATGGGCACATTTTCAGTATTGGAGTCGTAAGGTACCATCTTTCCTGAGTGGGAGTCATCAGACTGTGGTGAGACATTGGAGACATACTGTGTGCTGGCCACTAAGGGGCCATCTTTACTATGTGGTGGACATCACTATAGTGAGAGGATACTAAGAGGGCCCTGTACTATATGGGGGCAACAGGCCATTATACTGTGTAGATAGCATTATGGGGGCATCAATAACGCCACTTTTCTCTATGGGGTCATTAAGGTGGCATCTTTACAGAGTGAGGTGCATCATACTATAGTGGGGCACTAAGGAGACATCATACTGTGAGGGCACTAAATGGGCATCACTAAGGGCATCAGACTGTGGTGGAGCAGTAAGGAGGCATGTTACTGTGTGGGGGACACTATAGGAGCATCACTAATGGTATCTTTACTGTGTCTGGGGCATCGGTATTTAAAGGGGCAGTAAGGGGGCAACATACCATGTTCGTGCACGAATAGGACATAATAGTGTGTGCGAGGCAATATAGAGGCATCAATGTGGCAATCTTTCTGTATGAAGACACAAAGGTGTCATTGTTACTGTGTGTGGCATCATACTATGGGGGGCACTGAGGAGGCATCATACTGTGTGTGGGGCACTGAGGAGGCATCATACTATGGGGGGCACTGAGGAGGCATCATACTGTGTGTGGGGCACTGAGGAGGCATCATACTGTGTGTGGGGCACTGAGGAGGCATCATACTGTGTGTGGGGCACTGAGGAGGCATCATACTGTGTGGGGCACTGAGGAGGCATCATACTGTGTGTGGGGCACTGAGGAGGCATCATACTGTGTGGGGGCACTGAGGAGGCATCATACTGTGTGTGGGGCACTGAGGAGGCATCATACTGTGTGTGGGGCACTGAGGAGGCATCATACTATGGTGGGGGGCACTAATGGAAGAATTAAGGGGGGCATTAAAAAGGCACCATCAGTGTGAGGGGCACTAGGGAAGCATCACTAGTGGCATCTTTACTTTGTAGGCAGCATCACTATTTTGTGGGCGCACTAAGGAGGCATCATACTATGTGGAGGCATTGACAGGGCACAATGATGTGTAGGAGGAACTATGGAGGCTTTAATGTGGCACTTTTTCTGTATATTGACACAAGTATATCATCTTTACTATGTGGGGGGCATTACGGAGGCACCAAACTGGGGGGCACTAAAAGAGCATCACTAAGGATGTCTTTACTATTGAGGGGGCATCATACTATGTTGGAGCACTAAGAAGGAATCATACAGCATAAGATGAGGAGCCATCACTAGGGGTATTTTCACTGTGAGGGAGGTACCACTATTGTGAGAGGACACTAAAGTTGTGCCATGCTGTGTGTAGACATTATCAGGGCATCATACTGTGTGGGGCACTGAGGAGGCATCATACTGTGTGTGGGGCACTGAGGAGGCATCAAACTGTGTGTGGGGCACTGAGGAGGCATCATACTGTGTGTGGGGCACTGAGGAGGCATCATACTGTGTGGGGGGCACTGAGGAGGCATACTGTGTGGGGGCACTGAGAAGGCATCGTACTGTGTGTGGAATGAGGAGGCATCATACTGTGTATAGGGCACTGAGGACGCATCATACTATGTGGGGGCACTGACGAGGCATCATACTGTGTATGGGGCACTGAGGAGGCATCATACTATGTGCAGGACACTGAGAAGATATCATACTGTGTGGGGTACTGAGGAGGCATCATACTATGTGGGGGCACTGAGGAGGCATCATACTGTGTATGGGGCACTGAGGAGGCATCATACTATGTGCAGGACACTGAGAAGATATCATACTGTGTGGGGCACTGAGGAGGCATCATACTGTGTGTGGGGCACTGAGGAGGCATCATACTGTGTGCGGGGCACTGAGGAGGCATCATACTGTGTGCGGGGCACTGAGGAGGCATCATACTGTATGTGGGGCACTGAGGAGGCATCATTATTCTAAGAAGACAGATCTATTATAAAATGAATTAGAGAATCTGCTTACAAAGTGGAGGCCCCATGAGGAGGAGGACGAGGTGGGAAAATAGCGGGCGACCACTGAAATCAACAGACATCTGATGAACTCAATGGACAGCCAGTAATGCAGATGGCTGCCGCCCTGTGATACACTATGTTCGGGCAAAGTAGGAGAAACAACAATATTCAAATCAGGTGAAATAAGAGAAACGTCAAGAAATTGGGAAAAAAACCCTAAGAAAAGAACTAGAAAGTTCCAAAAGTTTTTAGGAAAAAAACAACTTTTACGTAATGCAACATTTCACAAGGTGAACCTTTATACGTCAGCGACAGATAGGAACTTTCCGGAATATTCTATCAGCAAAGTGAACAACTTCTGCTTTGTTTCACGCGAAGACGGAACGCCTGCATGGAGGAAATACAAAAACATTCTAGAATTGTTGGCGTTACCATACGCCCCTAAGGCGCCGCCCTTCAGGACAAGCTGGGTGATGATTTGTCATAGCGATATTTTGGTTGTTGCCGGGCATTGCCAGAAACAGATGACATGTAGGCAAATCTTTAACCCCTTAGTGACACGGCTTATTCTGGTCATAAGGACGCAATGATTTGTTGGCGATTTTAATCTCCACCTTTCAAACACCATGCCTTTTTATCTTTCCATCTGTTTGGCCGTATGAGGGCTCGTTCTTGTGTGGCGAGCTGTAGTTTTTATTGGTACCATTCGGGCACTTTTATTACATTTTTTTGAAAGGCAGGGAGAAAAAACATCAATTCTGCCATTGTTTTTTTTCCATAAAGTTACCCATTGATCGCAGCCAAGGGATTAACAACAGGGCCGGGCGTCTCACTGATACCCGCTGTGGCAGCGGGAGGCAGGCTGTCAGTTCTAGCTGACTCCCGCTGTGGTTGGCACGGGTTCATCTTCTGGGGTTTACGGGAACTCCTTCCCAGCAGGTCGTAAGCTTATCTCCTAGGGTGAGAAGGGGCTCATTTTAGGTGATATCAGGCCGATCGCGCCTTTACTGTCCTGAGAAAGTGGTAAGACGTTTCCTATGTCATTCTATAGAGTTCATCCATCATGGTGTCCAGAAGCCGTCGCTGGCGGCTGAATAATCTCAGGAGGACGTTCTATTTATACAACCAGACCTGCTCTAATTAAGACGTCTCCGCACTCACTTCAGGACTTTGTCAAGGTAAATGAAGAGACAATGTATAGAACAAATGTCAGCGTGTTTCGCGTAAGCTGTCGCGGCTGCGGGTCACAGAGGTCACGCCAGGTCTTTACCTTCATGTGAAAATTGTATCTCATAGGTCTATAATGGGGCGTTCTAGGGGGATATACCCTTCCTATGCGCACTGTAAGGGTTAACGGTCCTTGGCGGTTTACGGCACCTGCTAGTAGGCGCCATCTTGGCGGATTTTTCTAACTTCCCTATCGCTACTTTGAATCCCGTGATCTAGGAGGTGGAGTCCCAGAGTGAGGGAGGAGTCAGAAGGGTCTGTGCATCTCTATGAAGCCCACGGACAGGTTTCCGCTACGGCCAATGACTGAATACTGCCTGATCCCAGGGGGGCCATATTGCAGCTGCAAAAGTAGCTGAAGAGATTTGCTTTACAGCAGGCACCCAGGTACGGTCCGGTACGCACAAAACACTGGGCATACCCGCGACTGCTGGCGCCTCGTTTGGCTTAATAGCCGTTTAAATTAGAGCGGGTGATTCCACCTCCTATGTGAGCTAGCGATGCCTGGGCAAATCCGCTGTGTATTTGCGCAGGCACGCACACAAAAAATACTCCTTCACGGCGCATATATATTACGCTTACGTGAACGTTTTTGTGCTTACACCCGTGTGAAGCCACCGTTATGTATGACAGTCAGAAGATTACTTATTTACTTCTATGGGAGAGTGTAGTGGGCATGCTCTGTGCTGTGGGCAGAGTGTAGTGGGCATGCTCTGTGCTGTGGGCAGAGTGTAGTGAGCATGGTCTGTGCTGTGGGCAGAGTGTAGTGGGCATGGTCTGTGCTGTGGGCAGAGTGTAGTGAGCATGCTCTGTGCTGTGGGCAGAGTGTAGTGAGCATGCTCTGTGCTGTGGGCAGAGTGTAGTGAGCATGCTCTGTGCTGTGGGCAGAGTGTAGTGAGCATGCTCTGTGCTGTGGGCAGAGTGTAGTGAGCATGCTCTGTGCTGTGGGCAGAGTGTAGTGGGCATGCTCTGTGCTGTGGGCAGAGTGTAGTGGGCATGCTCTGTGCTGTGGGCAGAGTGTAGTGGGCATGCTCTGTGCTGTGGGCAGAGTGTAGTGAGCATGGTCTGTGCTGTGGGCAGAGTGTAGTGGGCATGGTCTGTGCTGTGGGCAGAGTGTAGTGAGCATGCTCTGTGCTGTGGGCAGAGTGTAGTGAGCATGCTCTGTGCTGTGGGCAGAGCGTAGTGAGCATGCTCTGTGCTGTAGGCAGAGCGTAGTGAGCATGCTCTGTGCTGTAGGCAGAGCGTAGTGAGCATGCTCTGTGCTGTGGGCAGAGCGTAGTGGGCATGCTCTGTGCTGTGGGCAGAGCGTAGTGGGCATGCTCTGTGCTGTGGGCAGAGTGTAGTGGGCATGCTCTGTGCTGTGGGCAGAGTGTAGTGGGCATGGTCTGTGCTGTGGGCAGAGTGTAGTGGGCATGGTGTGTGCTGTGGGCAGAGTGTAGTGGGCATGGTCTGTGCTGTGGGCAGGGTGTAGTGAGCATGCTCTGTGCTGTGGGCAGAGCGTAGTGGGCATGCTCTGTGCTGTGGGCAGAGTGTAGTGGGCATGCTCTGTGCTGTGGGCAGAGTGTAGTGGGCATGCTCTGTGCTGTGGGCAGAGTGTAGTGGGCATGGTCTGTGCTGTGGGCAGAGTGTAGTGAGCATGCTCTGTGCTGTGGGCAGAGTGTAGTGGGCATGGTCTGTGCTGTGGGCAGAGTGTAGTGAGCATGCTCTGTGCTGTGGGCAGAGTGTAGTGGGCATGCTCTGTGCTGTGGGCAGAGTGTAGTGGGCATGCTCTGTGCTGTGGGCAGAGTGTAGTGGGCATGCTCTGTTCTGTAGGCAGAGTGTAGTGAGCATGCTCTGTGCTGTGGGCAGAGTGTAGTGGGCATGGTCTGTGCTGTGGGCAGAGTGTAGTGAGCATGCTCTGTGCTGTGGGCAGAGTGTAGTGAGCATGCTCTGTGCTGTGGGCAGAGTGTAGTGAGCATGCTCTGTGCTGTGGGCAGAGTGTAGTGAGCATGCTCTGTGCTGTGGGCAGAGTGTAGTGAGCATGCTCTGTGCTGTGGGCAGAGTGTAGTGAGCATGCTCTGTGCTGTGGGCAGAGTGTAGTGGGCATGCTCTGTGCTGCGGGCAGAGTGTAGTGAGCATGCTCTGTGCTGTAGGCAGAGTGTAGTGAGCATGCTCTGTGCTGTGGGCAGAGTGTAGTGGGCATGCTCTGTGCTGTGGGCAGAGTGTAGTTAGCATGTTCTGTGCTGTAGGCAGAGTGTAGTGAGCATGCTCTGTGCTGTGGGCAGAGTGTAGTGGGCATGCTCTGTGCTGTGGGCAGAGTGTAGTGGGCATGCTCTGTGCTGTGGGCAGAGTGTAGTGAGCATGTTCTGTGCTGTAGGCAGAGTGTAGTGAGCATGATCTGTGCTGTGGGCAGAGTGTAGTGGGCATGCTCTGTGCTGTGGGCAGAGTGTAGTGAGCATGTTCTGTGCTGTGGGCAGAGTGTAGTGGGCATGCTCTGTGCTGTAGGCACGAGCCAGATGTATGTATTTACACTACAGAGTCAGCACCAATACTGGACTTTGGATGCGGTCCCTGGAGGAATGCCATATGTCTAGATATCAAATATATCTGCGCCCTCAGTCGCAGGCACTCGGGGGCATCACTGGGGCATCTCTATGTATTGGGACACTGAGAAAATTTTTATTATGGGTGAACCCCACTGTGGGCATTATGAATGAATCAGTGTGTGGGCACTAAGGGGGCATCACTAGGGGCAATAAGTGGAGATCTTTATTGTGGGGGGGGGGCATCATTATGCAGGCCGATGTGTGTCTGGGGGCAGTAAGGGGCATCAGTATGGTCACTAAGTGGGAATATTATCTGTGCTGGGGCAAAACTAGGGATATCTTTATAATATGGGGGCATCATTACAGTGTGCCTGGCACTACAAGACATTACTGTGTGGTTTTGGCTGAAGGGCATGACTGTTGTGTGGAAGCAGTAAGGGGGCATCACTAGGGGCACTAAGTGAAGATCATTATTATGGATGGCATCACTAGGGGCACTGTGGGTGCATATGTGTTTGGGGGTCATTAAGAGGGCATCACTAGGGGCACTTCGGGTGCATATGTGTTTGGGGGTCATTAAGAGGGCATCACTAGGGGCACTTCGGGTGCATATGTGTTTGGGGGTCATTAAGAGGGCATCACTAGGGCTGCTAAGATGGGATCTTTTTATTGTGTGGGGGCATAACTGGGGCAATACAAAGGCATCTGTGTGGGGGCACTAATTGGGCATCACTAGCAGCAGTTTATAGTGTGGTGGCACTAAAAATTGAATTTTTACTGTGTGGGGACATCACTAGGGACACTAAAGGGGCATCTTTACTATATAGGCACAATGTGACAGCAGCACTACAGGTGCAATCTTTGTGTGGTGGGCACTACGAGAGCACTATTGTGTGGGTGCAGAATGGGGTACCAATACTGGATGGGGGCACTAAGGGGGCATCCTTACTGTGTGGGGGCACTAAGGAGGTTAAATTATTGCTATTTGCCACACAAGGGGGGCACTATCGCTATGCGGAGCACTAAGGGGGGCACCATTACCGTGTGTTACACAAAGGATGACACTCCTATAAGGTGGCACAAAGGCGTCTAGGTGGCAGTCGGTGGGTTTAGAGAAATGGCATAAGGCAAAATGTTTGCTTCACATTATTGTCTCCAAGTCGGGAGGTCGTCCTTTTGCCCATCATGCCATCCTAAGACTCCTGGTTGTGTAGAAGACGACGTTTCTGGGACCATGTAGAATTCTTTGGAGAGGGGGGCACTTTAAGACGGGCAACCATCTTGCCCGCTGTCCGCCGGTGATACGCAATGATCTAGTAATGTCTAAATAAAACTGCTAATGAGTCTGCTAATCATTCTGCCAGCGGCCGTAAACTGCTGCATGCGGTGCCAGCTTCGTGTCTGCATGATGCCAGTGTCAGGAGGAGGGCAGGAAAGCTGGCAGGGTGTGCAGCACAGATGAGCGCTTTGCTGGGGGCGCAGAGTATGCAGCACCGCCAGGTCCTTCCAGTCACTCGGTGACACCATACTCGCTGCTGATTTCATCCGCCATGAATGTGCCGCCCCCTCGCCCCGCATTCTTCTGCATTGTGTTTACGGTTGGCGTTCGCTTGCGATTGGGTTCAAAGACGACGGAATGTTAATTAAAACAAGCCAAGGCAATTAAAACGTGAGTACTGCGGTCGGCATTCACAGTCCCAGAGAGCCCAATGGCCTCCAGGTCGTATCTGCTGAAATACTCTGCACCGCTGACAGACCCGCAGGTTTAACCCATCAATGGGCAAAATCCGTGCAGAATTTGCCGCGTTTCCGTGCAGATCACCATCAAGAATCGTCACGTCACATGAAAACGTATCCGAATGCATTCTGCCCACTGACCGGACTAAATCTGCGTGCCGACTCGCCACGAAAAAACACATTGGAATGACCGCGGATTTCTGTCACAGGAATCTGCGCAAAAGCCGCTGCGGCGGCGGATTCTGCAGTGCGAACTAGCCTACATTGTCCATTATAAATACTATCCGTCGCCTACTATTATCAGCGGCGCTGCGTACAGCGGTCACATGATCAATAGCAAACTGCCTCTTTAATGGCGCTATCACACCAGACGGAGGATTCCGCCCGACGCCGTAGAATATTCTGTTGTGCGGAAAAATCTGCACCAAAATATGCAGATTTTCAGGCGGGATGGAAAATGCCTGATTTCTGCGGACTTTTCGGCGTCGGCATTTGCAGCGGCGTTCGTCACCTGCGCAGTATTCCGTCCGTGTGAAAGCGCTCTGAGTGATAAATGCTACTTATTAGGAGCCTCTACAGCCCAGGGAGCCGTCCGTCTGTGCGCTAATGAAGACAGATGACTATGGCGGATGGTGGCCATGTGCTAGCCGCCTGGACCGTACCACCCCTCAACCTTCCTTAGGGGGGTTTCCTGCATTCTGGAATATTTCCACAACATACAGTGGGCTATTCCATGATATGGAGATGATTTGCTGCCGAATTTAGCCATTTCCGATCCGTGTTCGACGCGCTGTGGAGTTTACTGCGTGTTAAAGCGCCCTCTAAAGGACATTTCTCCTGCATTTGCTTGAAGTTCAATGTGGTCTATTGATCTCTGTTATTGACTCTGGTATTGTATTTATGTACTGAGCTTAATGCTGACAGTGTATTTATGTTATGAGGGTTTTTTTCTAGCTTTTATGAGATTGGTTCTGGTGCTGTACACATATACTGAGCTTCCATCTGGGGCTGTGTACTGAGATTGGTTCTGGTACCGTATTTATTCACTGAGCTATTTTGGTGCTGTATTTACGTTATGAGCTTGATTCTGTTATTACGTCTATGTAGTGAGGTTAGTTCATGCTGTACTCATGTACTGAGCTATGTTCCGCTGCTGTATTTATGTACTGAGCTTGGTTCTGGTACAGTATATATTCACTGAGCTGTCCTGGTGTGGGTATAAAGCCATCATCCTGCTTTCATCATCTGCACGGGTTGCCGTCTGACCTAAGGTTGGCACTGGGGTGCAGTTGCCCCCTCTTCCGTGCTTGGCTCTGGGTCTGAGCATTGCATATGCAGTCCTTGTGTGTCGGGTAATGTACAATGATGTAGAGTTTCAGATGCTGTTCAGACTGTAGTCGCCGGCATAACTGCGCTGTGCACTCCGGGATCTGAGCCCACAATGGGGGATTAGAAGGAGCCGCAGCAAAAAGCTACCCAGATCATGCTGCTTTGGTACCCGCTGCACTACCATTGTTGAGGAAAGACCTTTGAAGCCTTACATCCAAGGCCGGCCTTAACTATATGCAAACCGTGCAGTCACACAGGATGTTGGCCACCAGCTTGGTTCTGGTTCTGATGTTGTATTTATACTATGAGTTGGTTCTGGTACCGTATATATGTTTTGAGGATGGCTCTGGTGCTGTATTTATATATTAAGCTTGGTCCTGGTACTGTATTTATATACTGAGGTTGGTTCTGATACATTATTTACTTATTGAGCTGTGGTGTGGGTATGTTGCTATCTTGCTACTCTACTTTCTTCTTAGATGCAAGGGGAGTGGAGTAGTGGTGGTGGGGGGTGGGAGTGGCTAAAGAAATTCGGCACAGGATGTGATCTAAGCTGAGGCCAGCACTGTCTAGATCTAACATGTGAGCAGGGTAGAGGCCAGCCTGCGCCGGGGCCGATTCCCTAAAGGCCCTATGGTACACATGCCCTTTCATGGTCTCTTAAAGCCTCGTGTCCACGGGCGGGCAGGGAGCTCGCAGCGGATGGACTGCGGAGCATTTTTCAATTATTTTAAATTGCTTTGCAGATCGTCTTCCTACCACAGACACCCATGGGGTTCATCCACACGGAATCCGCGGTGAACTGGAGCAGCTGCGATTAGATTTTCGCACCCAAAAATCATAAAATCTGCATGCTTTAATTTACCTGCGGATGCTCATGTCTCCCTATAAAAGCTTGATTTGCAGATCTCCCGCGCGGGTGAACCCCTGCGGATTCCGCAAATCAGACCCGCCCGTGGATATGAAGCCTAAGGCCCATTCACAGGCAATGACAATCTTTCAAACAATTGAAAGATTGACAGTTTTAGCAATTGTTTTGCATAAAGTGCTAATGGACACTAATGTCCATTAGCACTTTATAATCCTCATTAGCATGTAAATGAACCTTCAGGAGCTGTTTGCAAAGCTCAGCAGGTGGTCTGAGCTCTGCACACAGCTCCATTGTTCTGGCATGGGCTGCCAGCTGAATACAATGTAATCCCTGACTCCCATGCAGAACACAGCGTGCGGTCCCTGTTATCTTCTCTCCGGCTGAATAATGGATTTTAAGCTCATCTCAAAATCATCATTCAGCCGAAACGTAAACGATGGCAACATTTACACGCAATGATTATGGCCCATATGCCATTGTTTCAACTAATTTTGAGCGATAATTGCTGCGTGTAAATGGGGCTTAAACGAATAATATATCTACATAAATATACTATATATCTATGTGTTATATTGCCTTATATTGTGCTTACTACTGTTGAGGGACTATTAAAGGTTGTCTCCATGTGCTTATAAATAAAGTTTTTTGATGTGAATACTATATATACTCATATTTCATAACATCCCGGAGGCAGCGGCTACATGATCCTAGTGCAGAATCTGTAGGTGAAAATGTGACTACCTACTGTGTTTGTTTCAATAAACTTTATTTAAAAACATAACCCATCAATAGAATTACCAGAAGTTCAATTCCTATTGAGAATTCAATTTTTTCCCTTTTTTCCCTTGAAGGCGTCCGGCTCCATCTGAAGACTTCCTTACTGTAACTGGTGCTATTGTCCAGCGAGGAATGATCTGTTGGTTCCATCACTGCGGGACATCTATACGGGGTTCAGACTCACTGAGTCACGGAGATGGGAACGTACTTGGAACATCACAAGACTATAGAAAGGGAAACAAGGGTGGTGTATAGGATGAGGGGGCCGAGTCAGGACATGTCTGCCCGGCTGAGCTGTCGGGGGCCTTCCTCTTGGGGTCAACCCACGCTGGGGTCCCATCATTAGCTCAGAGGTGCAATGTACTCTGTGACTGCTGTGGGAAGTGATTCATGCCCAGTCTATGGCCGACCCGCTGACTCACAATGACAAGCAGAAGGTAATCCCACATTAAATTCACATGGCTCATACACAAGTCTGCTCTCCATTATTAATGAGAAATCAACAGAGGAAAGAAGCAAATATTATCTAATATGTCTACTACAGTGGTCTCATACTACCACCTCTGCGGGAGAAATGACACCGCCTAATGCTAAGAGACAGTTCCAAACTAAAGTAAATCTGTGAATGATTTCAGTATTGTAATATAAAACTGTAATAGTGTCCCCCTACTATAACCTTGTAAAGGAATATAACTACTAAAATACTGAACCCCCTTGTAAAGGAATATAATAACTATAATACTGCCCCCCTTGTAAAGGAATATAATAACTATAATACTGCCCCCCTTGTAAAGGAATATAACTACTAAAATACTGAACCCTATGTACAAGAATATAACTACTATAATACTGCCTCTTATGTACAAGAATATAACTACTATAATACTGCTCCCTATGTACAAGAATATAACTACTATAATACTGCCCCCTATGTACAAGAATATAACTACTATCATACTGCTCCTATGTACAAGAATATAAGTACTATAATACTGCTCCCTATGTACAAGAATATAACTACTATAATACTGCCCCCTGTGTACAAGAATATAACTACTATAATACTGCCTCCTATGTACAAGAATATAACTACTATAATACTGCTCCTATGTACAAGAATATAACTACTATAATACTGCTCCCTATGTACAAGAATATAACTACTATAATACTGCCCCCTGTGTACAAGAATATAACTACTATAATACTGCTCCTATGTACAAGAATATAACTACTATAATACTGCCCCCTGTGTACAAGAATATAACTACTATAATACTGCCTCCTATGTACAAGAATATAACTACTATAATACTGCCCCCTATGTACAAGAATATAACTACTATAATACTGCTCCCTATGTACAATAATATAACTACTATAATACTGCCCCCTATGTACAAGAATATAACTACTATAATACTGCCCCCTATGAACAAGAATATAACTACTATAATACTGCCCCCTATGTACAAGAATATAACTACTATAATACTGTCTCTGTGTACAAGTATATAACTACTATAATACTGCCCCCTATGTACAAGAATATAACTACTATAATACTGCCTCTGTGTACAAGTATATAACTACTATAATACTGCCCCCTATCTACAAGAATATAACTACTATAATACTGCCTCTGTGTACAAGTATATAACTACTATAATACTGCCTCCTATGTACAAGAATATAACTATTATAATACTGCTCCTATGTACAAGAATATAACTACTATAATACTGCCCCCTATGTACAAGAATATAACTACTATAATACTGCCCCCTATGTACAAGAATATAACTACTATAATACTGCCTCCTATGTACAAGAATATAACTACTATAATACTGTGTCCTATGTACAAGAATATAACTACTATAATACTGCCTCCTATGTACAAGAATATAACTACTATAATACTGCCTCCTATGTACAAGAATATAACTACTATAATACTGCTCCCTATGTACAAGAATATTACTATTATCATACTGCTCCTATGTACAAGAATATAACTACTATAATACTGCCTCCTATGTACAAGAATATAACTACTATAATACTGCCCCCTATGTACAAGAATATAACTACTATAATACTGCTCCTATGTACAAGAATATAACTACTATAACACTGCCTCCTATATACAAGAATATAACTACTATAATACTGCCTCCTATGTACAAGAATATAACTACTATAATACTGCCCCCTGTGTACAAGAATATAACTACTATAATACTGCCTCCTATGTACAAGAATATAACTACTATAATACTGCCCCCTATGTACAAGAATATAACTACTATAATACTGCTCCCTATGTACAAGAATATAACTACTATAATACTGCCCCCTATGTACAAGAATATAACTACTATAATACTGCCCCCTATGTACAAGAATATAACTACTATAATACTGCCTCTGTGTACAAGTATATAACTACTATAATACTGCCCCCTATGTACAAGAATATAACTACTATAATACTGCCTCTGTGTACAAGTATATAACTACTATAATACTGCCCCCTATGTACAAGAATATAACTACTATAATACTGCCTCTGTGTACAAGTATATAACTACTATAATACTGCCTCATATGTACAAGAATATAACTATTATAATACTGCCCTCTATGTACAAGAATATAACTACTATAATACTGCCTCCTATGTACAAGAATATAACTACTATAATACTGTATCCTATGTACAAGAATATAACTACTATAATACTGTGTCCTATGTACAAGAATATAACTACTATAATACTGCCTCCTATGTACAAGAATATAACTACTATAATACTGCCTCCTATGTACAAGAATATAACTACTATAATACTGCTCCCTATGTACAAGAATATAACTAGTATAATACTGCCCCCTATGTACAAGAATATAACTATTATCATACTGCTCCTATGTACAAGAATATAACTACTATAATACTGCCTCCTATGTACAAGAATATAACTACTATAATACTGCCCCCTATGTACAATAATATAACTACTATAACACTGCCCCCATGTACAAGAATATAACTACTATAATACTGCTCCCTATGTACAAGAATATAACTAGTATAATACTGCCCCCTATGTACAAGAATATAACTATTATCATACTGCTCCTATGTACAAGAATATAACTACTATAATACTGCTCCCTATGTACAAGAATATAACTACTATAATACTGCCCCCTATGTACAAGAATATAACTACTATAATACTGCCCCCTATGTACAATAATATAACTACTATAACACTGCCCCCATGTACAAGAATATAACTACTATAATACTGCCCCCTATGTACAAGAATAAAACTACTATAATACTGCCCCCTATATACAAGAATATAACTACTATAATACTGCCCCCTATGTACAAGAATATAACTACTATAATACTGCCCCCTATGTACAAGAATATAACTACTATAATACTGCCCCCTATGTACAAGAATATAACTACTATAATACTGCCCCCTATGTACAAGAATATAACTACTATAATACTGCCCCCTATGTACAATAATATAACTACTATAACACTGCCCCATGTACAAGAATATAACTACTATAATACTGCCCCTATGTACAAGAATATAACTACTATAATACTGCCCCCTATGTACAAGAATATAACTACTATAATACTGCCCCCTATGTACAAGAATATAACTACTATAATACTGCCCCCTATGTACAATAATATAACTACTATAACACTGCCCCATGTACAAGAATATAACTACTATAATACTGCCCCCTATGTACAAGAATATAACTACTATAATACTGCCCCCTATATACAAGAATATAACTACTATAATACTGCCCCTATGTACAAGAATATAACTACTATAATACTGCCCCCTATGTACAAGAATATAACTACTATATTACTGCCCCCTATGTACAAGAATATAACTACTATAATACTGCCCCCTATGTACAAGAATATAACTACTATAATACTGCCCCCTATGTACAATAATATAACTACTATAACACTGCCCCCATGTACAAGAATATAACTACTATAATACTGCCCCTATGTGTTTTTTTTCTCTTTTTGCGCCCTAGTGTAGTGTTTCCATCCTGATGTGTTTTTGTGGGTTTTTATTCCTTTTTGCGCTCTGGTGTAGTATTTGCACAATATTTCCATCCTGGTGTGTATTTCTATAGTATTTCCATCCTGGAGTTTTAGTGTTTTTTCCCTTTTTGCGCCCTGGTGTAGTATTTCTATACTATTTCCATCCTGGAGTTTTAGTGTTTTTTCCCTTTTTGCGCCCTCGTGTAGTATTTCTTTAGTATTTCCATCCTGGTGTGTTTTTGTGTTTTTTCTCTTTTTGCGTCCTGGTGTAGTATTTCTATAGTATTTCCATCCTGGTGTGTTTTTGTGTTTTTTTCGCTTTTTGCGCCTTGGTGTAGTATTTCCATCCTGGTGTGTTTTAGTGTTTTTTCTCTTTTTGCGCCCTGATGTAGTATTTCTATAGTATTTACATCCTGGTGTGTTTTTGTGTTTTTTCTCTTTTTGCGCCCTGGTGTAGTATTTCCATCCTGGTGTGTTTTAGTGTTTTTTTCTCTTTTTGCGCCCTGGTGTAGTATTTCTTTAGTATTTCCATCCTGATAGGTTTTAGTGTTTTTTCTCTTTTTGCGTCCTGGTGCAGTATTTCCATCCTGGTGTGTTTTTGTGTTTTTTTCTCTTTTTGCGCCTTGGTGTAGTATTTCCATCCTGGTGTGTTTTAGTGTTTTTTTCTCTTTTTGCGCCCCGGTGTAGTATTTCTATAGTATTTACATCCTGGTGTGTTTTTGTGTTTTTTCTCTTTTTGCGCCCTGGTGTAGTATTTCTTTAGTATTTCCATCCTGATAGGTTTTAGTGTTTTTTCTCTTTTTGCGTCCTGGTGCAGTATTTCCATCCTGGTGTGTTTTTGTGTTTTTTTCTCTTTTTGCGCCTTGGTGTAGTATTTCCATCCTGGTGTGTTTTAGTGTTTTTTTCTCTTTTTGCGCCCCGGTGTAGTATTTCTATAGTATTTACATCCTGGTGTGTTTTTGTGTTTTTTCTCTTTTTGCGCCCTGGTGTAGTATTTCCATCCTGGTGTGTTTTAGTGTTTTTTTCTCTTTTTGCGCCCTGGTGTAGTATTTCTATAGTTTTTACATCCTGGTGTGTTTTTGTGTTTTTTCTCTTTTTGCGCCCTGGTGTAGTATTTCTTTAGTATTTCCATCCTGATAGGTTTTAGTGTTTTTTTCTCTTTTTGCGCCCTGGTGTAGTATTTCTTTAGTATTTCCATCCTGATAGGTTTTAGTGTTTTTTCTCTTTTTGCACCCTGGTGTAGTATTTCTTTAGTATTTCCATCCTGGTGTGTTTTTGTGTTTTTTCTCTTTTTGCGTACTGGTGTAGTATTTCTTTAGTATTTCCATCCTGGTCTTTTTTTGTGTTTTTTCTCTTTTTGTGCCGTGGTGTAGTATTTCCATCCTGATAGGTTTTTGTGGTTTTTTTTTTTTGCGTTATGGTACCACCCCCAAACCCATTTGTTTCAAACCAAATGTACCTCACATTGTTATTTTTGCATTGTTTTGCATTTCTCCATGCCTGAAAGCGCTGCGCCATACAAAGAAAGATTATTATTATTATTTCTATAGTATTCCCATCCTGGTGTGTTTGCGTTTTTTCCCTTTTTGCGCTGTAGTGTAGTATTTGTTTAGTATTTCCACCCTGGTGTGTTTTTGTGTTTTTTCCCTTTTTGCGCCCTGGTGTAGTATTTCTTGACTATTTCCATCCTGGTGTGTTTTTTTTCTCTTTTTGCGCCCTGGTGTAGTATTTCCCTACTATTTCCATCCTGATGTGTTTTTGTGTTTTTTCCCTTTTTGCGACCTGGTGTAGTATTTCTATAGTATTTCCATACTGGTGTGTTTTTGTGTCTTTTTGCGTCCTGGTGTAGTATTTCTATAGTATTTCCATCCTGGGGTGTTTTTGTGTTTTTTCTCTTTTTGCACCCTGGTTTAGTATTTCCCTACTATTTCCATCCTGATGTGTTTTTGTGTTTTTTCCCTTTTTGCGACCTGGTGTAGTATTTCTATAGTATTTCCATCCTGGGGTGTTTTGTGTTTTTTCTCTTTTTGCGCCCTGGTGTAGTATTTCCCTACTATTTCCATCCTGATGTGTTTTTGTGTTTTTTCTCTTTTTGCGCCCTGGTGTAGTATTTCCATCCTGATGTGTTTTTGTGTTATTTCTCTTTTTGCGTCCTGGTGTAGTATTTCTTTAGTATTTCCATCCTGGTGTGTTTTTGTGTTTTTTCTCCTTTTGCGTACTGGTGTAGTATTTCTTTAGTATTTCCATCCTGGTGTGTTTTTGTGTTTTTTCTCTTTTTGTGCCCTGGTGTAGTGTTTCCATCCTGATAGGTTTTTGTGTTTTTTCTCTTTTTGCATTATGGTACCACCCCCAAACCCATTTGTTTCAAACCAAATGTACCTCACATTGTTATTTTTGTATTGTTTTGCATTTCTCCATGCCTGAAAGCGCTGCGCCATACAAAGAAAGATTATTATTATTATTATTTCTATAGTATTTCCACCCTGGTGTGTTTTTGTCTTTTTCCTCTTTTTGTGCCCTGGTGTAGTATTTCTTTAGTATTTCCATCCTGGTGTGTTTTTGTGTTTTTTTTCTCTTTTTGCGCCCTGGTGTAGTATTTCCCTACTATTTCCATCCTGATGTGTTTTTGTATTTTTTCCCTTTTTGCGCCCTGGTGTAGTATTTCCATCCTGATGTGTTTTTGTGTTTTTTCTCTTTTTGCGACCTGGTGTAGTATTTCCATCCTGATGTGTTTTTGTGTTTTTTCTCTTTTTGCATTATGGTACCACCCCCAAACCCATTTGTTTCAAACCAAATGTACCTCACATTGTTATTTTTGTATTGTTTTGCATTTCTCCATGCCTGAAAGCGCTGCGCCATACAAAGAAAGATTATTATTATTATTATTTCTATAGTATTTCCACCCTGGTGTGTTTTTGTCTTTTTCCTCTTTTTGTGCCCTGGTGTAGTATTTCTTTAGTATTTCCATCCTGGTGTGTTTTTGTGTTTTTTTTCTCTTTTTGCGCCCTGGTGTAGTATTTCCCTACTATTTCCATCCTGATATGTTTTTGTATTTTTTCCCTTTTTGCGCCCTGGTGTAGTATTTCCATCCTGATGTGTTTTTGTGTTTTTTCTCTTTTTGCGACCTGGTGTAGTATTTCTATAGTATTTCCATCCTGGTGTGTTTTTGTGTTTTTTTGTCTTTTTGCGCCCTGGTGTAGTATTTCCCTACTATTTCCATCCTGGGGTGTTTTTGTGTTTTTTTCTCTTTTTGCGCCCTGGTGTAGTATTTCCCTACTATTTCCATCCTGATGTGTTTTTGTGTTTTTTCCCTTTTTGCGACCTGGTGTAGTATTTCTATAGTATTTCCATCCTGGTGTGTTTTCGTGTTTTTTCTCTTTTTGCGACCTGGTGTAGTATTTCTATAGTATTTCCATCCTGGGGTGTTTTTGTGTTTTTTCTCTTTTTGCGCCCTGGTGTAGTATTTCCCTGGTATTTCCATCCTGATGTGGTTTTGTGTTTTTTCCCTTTTTGCGACCTGGTGTAGTATTTCCATCCTGAGGTGTTTTTGTGTTTTTTCTCTTTTTGCGCCCTGGTGTAGTATTTCCCTACAATTTCCATCCTGATGTTGTTTTGTGTTTTTTCCCTTTTTGCACCCTGGTGTAGTACTTCTTTAGTATTTCCATCCTGGGGTGTTTTTGTGTTTTTTCTCTTTTTGCGCCCTGGTGTAGTATTTCCATCCTGGGGTGTTTTTTCTCTTTTTGCGCCCTGGTGTAGTATTTCCCTACTATTTCCATCCTGATGTTGTTTTGTGTTTTTTCCCTTTTTGCGACCTGGTGTAGTATTTCCATCCTGGTGTGTTTTCGTGTTTTTTCTCTTTTTGCGCCCTGGTGTTGTATTTCCATAGTATTTCCATCCTGGTGTGTTTTTGTGTTTTTTCCCTTTTTGTGCCCTGGTGTAGTATTTGCACAGTATTTCCATGCTGGTGTGTTTTTGTGTTTTTTTCTCCTTTTGCATCCTATTGTAGTGTTTTCTATAGTATTTCCATCCTGGTGTTTTTTCTCTTTTTGCGCCCTGGTGTAGTATTTCCCTACTATTTCCATCCTGGGGTGTTTTTGTATTTTTTTTCCCTTTTTGCGCCCTGGTGTAGTATTTACACAGTATTTCCATCCTGATGTGTTTTCTGTGCTTTCTCATTTTGCGCCCTAGTGTAGTATTTTAGTATTTCCACCCTGGTGTGTTTTTGTGTTTTTTTCTTTTTGCGCCCTGGTGTGGTATTTCCATCCTGGTGTGTTTTTGTGTGCTTTCTCATTTTGTGCCCTGGTGTAGTATTTCCCTACTATTTCCATGCTTTGTGTTTTTTCCCCCTTTTTGCGCCCTTATGTAGTATTTCCTTAGTATTTCCATCCTGGTGTGTTTTAGTGTTTTTTCTCTTTTTGCGCCCTGGTATAGTATTTCTTTAGTATTTCCATCCTGCTGTGCTTTTATGTTTTTTCCCTTTTTGCGCCCTGGTGTAGTATTTGCACAGAATTTCCATCCTGGGGTGTTTTTTTTCCCTTTTTGAGCCCTCATGTAGTATTTGCACAGTATTTCCATCCTGGTGCGTTTGTGTTTTTTCCCTTTTTGCGCCCTGGAGTAGTATTTCCACCCTGGTGTGTTTTACTCTTTTTGCGCGCTGGTGTAGTATTTCCATCTTGATGTATTTTTGTGTTTTTTCCCTTTTTGCACCCTGGTGTAGTATTTGCACAGTATTTCCATCCTGGTGCGTTTGTGTTTTTTCCCTTTTTGCGCCCTGGAGTAGTATTTCCACCCTGGTGTGTTTTTGTGTTTTTCTCTTTTTGCGCGCTGGTGTAGTATTTCCCTACTATTTCCATCTTGATGTATTTTTGTGTTTTTTCCCTTTTTGCGCCCTGGTGTAGTATTTCCCTACTATTTCCATCCTGGTGTGTTTTGTGTTTTTTTTCGTCTTTTTGCGCCCTGGTGTAGTATTTCCCTACTATTTCCATCCTGAGGTGTTTTTGTGTTTTTTCCCTTTTTGCGACCTGGTGTAGTATTTCTATAGTATTTTCATCCTGGTGTTTTTGTGTTTTTTCTCTTTTTGCGCCCTGGTGTAGTATTTTAGTATTTCCATCCTGGTGTTTTTGTGTTTTTTCTCCTTTTGCGTCCTGGTGTAGTATTTCTCTAGTATTTCCATCCTGGTTTGTTTTCGTGTTTTTCCATTTTTTGCGTCCTGCTGTAGTATTTCTATAGTATTTCCATCCTGGTGTGTTTTCGTGCTTTTCCTCTTTTTGTGCCCTGGTGTAGTATTTTCCTACTATTTCCATCCTGGTGTGTTTTTGTGTTTTTTCTCTTTTTGCGTCCTGGTGTAGTATTTCCATCCTGGTGCGTTTTCGTGTTTTCACTCTTTTTGCGTCCTGGTGTAGTATTTCTTTAGTATTTCCATCCTGGTGTTTTGGGGTTTTTTCTCTTTTTGTGCCCTAGTGTACTATTTCTTTAGTATTTCCATCCTGGGGTGTTTTTATGTTTTTTCCTTTTTTGCGCCCTGGTGTAGTATTTCCATCCTGATGTGTTTTTGTGTTTTTTTGTCTTTTTGCGCCCTGGTGTAGTATTTTCAGCCTGATGTGTTTTTCTGTTTTTTCTCTTTTTGCGCCCTGGTGTAGTATTCCTTTAGTATTTCCATCCTGGGTGTTTTCGTGTTTTTCCTCTTTTTGCCCCCTGGTGTAGTATTTGTTTAGTATTTCCATCCTGGTGTGTTTTTGTGTATTTTCTCTTTTTGCGCCCTGGGCAGTATTTTCATCCTAGTGTGTGTTTTTTTTTCTTCTCTTTTTGCGTTCTGGTGTGGTACTTCTATAGTATTCCCATCCTGGTGTGTTTTCTATTTTTGCGCTCTGGTGTAGCATTTCCATCCTGGTGTGTTTTTGTGTTTTTTCTCTTTTTGCGTCCTGGTGTAGTATTTTTTTAGTATTTCCATCCTGTTGTGTTTTTGTGTATTTTCTCTATTTGCGCCCTGGTGCAGTATTTTTATCCTAGTGTGTTTTTTGTTTTTTTTCTCTTTTTGCGTCCTGGTGTGGTACTTCTATAGTATTTCCATCCTGGTTTGTTTTCTATTTTTGCGCCCTGGTGTAGTATTTCCATCCTGGTGTGTTTTTGTGTTGTTTCTGTTTTTGCGCCCTGGTGTAGTATTTCCATCCTGATGTGTTTTTGTGTTTTTTTCTGTTTTTGCGCCCTGGTGTAGTATTTCTTTAGTATTTCCATTCTGGTGTGTTTTTGTGTTTATTTCAGATTTTGCGTCCTGGTGTAGCATTTCTATAGTATTTCCATCCTGGTGTGTTTTTGTGTTTTTTTTCTCTTTTTGCGCCCTGGTGTAGTATTTCCATCCTGGTGTGTTTTTTCTCTTTTTGCGTCCTGGTGTAGTATTTCTTTACTATTTCTATCCTGGTGTGTTTTTGTGTTTTTTTCTCTTTTTGCGCCCTGGTGTAGTATTTCCATCCTGGTGTGTTTTTTCTCTTTTTGTGCCCTGCTGTAGTATTTCTATAGTATTTCCACCCTGGTGTGTTTTTATGTTTTTTTCTATCCTTGCGCCCTGGTGTAATGTTTCCATCCTGCTGTGTTTTTGTGTTTTTTTCTCTTTTTGCGCCCTGGTGTAGTATTTCTTTAGTATTTCCATCCTGGGGTGTTTTAGTGTTTTTTCCCCTTTTTGCGTCCTGGTGTAGTATTTCTTTACTATTTCCATCCTGGTGTGTTTTTGTGTGTTTTTCCTCTTTTTTCGCCTTGGTGTAGTATTTCCATCCTGGTGTGTTTTTGTGTTTTTTCTCTTTTTGTGCCCTGGTGTAGTATTTTTTTAGTATTTCCACCCTGGTATGTTTTTATGTTTTTTCTCTTTTTGCGTCCTGGTGTAGTATTACTTTACTATTTCTATCCTGGTGTGTTTTTTCTCTTTTTGTGCCCTGGTGTAGTATGTTTTTAGTATTTCCATCCTGCTGTGTTTTTGTGTTTTTTTCTCTTTTTGCGCCCTGGTGTAGTATTTCTTTAGTATTTCCATCCTGGGGTGTTTTTGTGTTTTTTCCCCTTTTTGCGTCCTGGTGTAGTATTTCTTTACTATTTCCATCCTGGGGTGTTTTTGTGTGTTTTTCCTCTTTTTTCGCCTTGGTGTAGTATTTCCATCCTGGTGTGTTTTTGTGTTTTTTCTCTTTTTGTGCCCTGGTGTAGTATTTTTTTAGTATTTCCACCCTGGTATGTTTTTATGTTTTTTCTCTTTTTGCGTCCTGGTGTAGTATTTCTTTACTATTTCTATCCTGGTGTGTTTTTTCTCTTTTTGTGCCCTGGTGTAGTATTTCTTTAGTATTTCCATCCTGCTGTGTTTTTGTGTTTTTTTCTCTTTTTGCGCCCTGGTGAGATATTTCCATCCTGGTGTGTTTTTTCTCTTTTTGTGCCCTGGTGTAGTATTTCTTTAGTATTTCCATCCTGATGTGTTTTTCTTTTCTTCTCGTTGATGTTTCCTGGTTCCTTGACAACACAACTTGCGGACCACTTCTCCCCGTGTTTCTATTATCCCACTTTGACTATTTTTAGAGAGTTTTTTTTTCACATTCTTGAGGTATTTCATGTTTTTTCGTCAGTTGTGCGTCTTGTTGGATTTTTTCTTCCGCACCTTATGTTGGGCGGCTGCAGCATATTTCATTCATTAGCTGATTAAATCAATGACTCTTTATCCTACTTTCTCGTAGCATTGCCGCTGCGATCTTGTGCCGTCGGCCGCGGTTGGTTTCCGGCTCCTGTTTGAATGTCCTCTGTCTGTATGTTTCTGTCAGCCTGATGAAGGACCTGGACGGCTGGGTAACGCGTCTCCCTAATGAAGGTTTACATATACCCTAGTTGCCATTCCTCGGTACAGCAGCGCCGCCGGTGCTTCTTCCGCTTTCCTCACCTAATCTAAGGAATATCGGGATTATCACCGGTTTTGCGCGGCGTTGCGCTTTCTACGACCGCTTTATTATTTGGTTTGACAAAAGAAGTTAATCTGCTTTCCTGGAGTTTTTCTTGCCAAATCCTCGCCGCATAAATGCCGCCTCTGATGGCGGATTACAATGTGATCTTCTGTCCAATACAACAGTGAGGAGGAGGAGGATCAACAGGACGCAGGAGTTACACAATGTTCGTCTTGGTCCCGGGCCACCATTGTGGGAAGCCCAATCCTGCCCGGCTGCCATGAATGTGGTGGCTGATTCACAGGTATCCAGACATCCACCCTCTGTCTGCAAGTCTGCACAGCCGAGCGTGCGGCAGCGGCTGCCACTGCGATCAGCAGCGGAGTCCCTGCCGTCCCAGAAGAGAATTACTGGCTGATGTTCGCTGATTCTCCATCATGACCTTTTGTACCCTGCCAGGCATTACTACAGTCTTAAAGACCTAGCACACTTGCATCTGGCCATATACATATCAACTGCAATGAAGTAATACCGCCATACTGTGCTCATAAGTGTGTTATGCAGTACATAATGTAGTTATACTGCCAAACCGTACTCATATTACAGCTAAAACTAAAACAAACGCAAATCCCACTACATAGTGGAAAAAAGCTGCTAGATAGTGCTCAAATCATACTGCCATACAGTGCTCAGAATTCTATTACATGGTACATAATGTATTAATACTACCAAACATGCCCATAATTCTGTCCTACAGTACAAAATGTATTAACACTGCCAAACAGTGCATGCAGTTATGTTTTCCTTAATACCTAATGTAGTAATACTGCCAAACTGTGCTCATATAATTTGGTCACTCATATTAATACTGCCACTCAGTGACAATATAATGGTCCCACCGAATAGTGAAAAATAAAAAAAACGCAAAACAGTGCTCAAATAATACTGCCATACAGTGCTCATAATTCTGTTATACAGTAAACTATGTATTAATATTACCAAACTGTGCGCCTACTTCTGTTCTATAATACAAAACGTATTAAAACTGCCAAACAGTGCATGCAGTTATGTTCCACAATACTCAATGTATTAATACTGCTACACCATGCTCATATAATCTGGTTGCTAAAGCAAAAACGTCACCTGGTGGCCAAATAATCCCATCACATAGGGAAAAATAATAAACATTACTCAAATAATACTGCCATAAAATGCTCAGAATTCTGTTCTACAAGCACAAAATGTGCCCAAATAATATTCCCACGGTATAATGAAAAATACTGCCACACATTGCTGATTTACTTCTACCGTATAGTAATAAGTAATGCAGTCACACAGTGCTCAAATAATGCCTGATAAATTCATATAGCAGAACAATGAAAAAAAAACATGTGTTATGCGTATGTCCGTGCACAAACGCACAAAAATAGAACAAGCTGCGTATTTTTTTGTGTGAACGAAATGCGTGCACAAATTATGCTCATGTGAATAAACCCATTGAAATGGGTTCTATGCGCTGCGAATTGCGTGCGTTAAAGCCACACAGTGCCTAAATAATACCGCCAAACACAGAAGCCAAACCTTACAATGTAATAACAACAAATACCGCCATACACTGTAGATTTAATTCTGTTATACTACTAAAGCCAGACAGTGCACAAAGTATACTGCCATACAGTGCTCATATAATAGAATATCAGACAAGCAGTAAAGACTGACATGCCGGTATAAGACCAGAAAAAGGAGATTCATCATGAACTAAAAAGGATTCTCTTACAGTAGATAGTGAAAAGCTGCCCTGCCATGATAACAGAGGGCAATGGTACGGTATGGGGGGCACACAAGAGCAGCAGGAGGACAGGCACATCCCGGATCCCAGGGGCGGTGGATATTGATTCCCATCGCTCTTGTTGAATTCCTGGCTGCTTACTCAGAAGGAGCCTCTGTTATTGTAATCAGACTCTGCTCGGCTTTGGCGCAGGACCACCGCCGTATCATTAGCGGTACAAATATGTTTACGCTCACAGGAACACGTGCGATTAAAGTTTAACGAATTCAAAACAAAAAATCCATCTGTGCACCTGAAAGATGGAAATCTGAACTGCCAGATGAAGGAGTGCGCTGCCATCACGATATGTCACAGGAGTGCGATATACACAGCGGTCACGTATACCGCTATATGCATAAAATATAAAGGGCCTCGCACTGTGCCTCAACCATAATACTACACAACACACTGTGCCTCCCCCATAATACTACACATCACAGTGCCTCAACCATAATACTACACAACATCACACTGTGCCTCCCCCAAAATACTACACAACATCACACCGTGCCTTCCCCATAATACTACACAACACACCGTGCCTCCCCCATAATACTACACATCACACTGTGCCTCCCCCATAATACTACACATCACACTGTGCCTCCCCCATAATACTACACAACACACCATGCCTCCCCCATAATACTACACATCACACTGTGCCTCCCCCATAATACTACACAACACACCGTGCCTCCCCCATAATACTACACATCACACTGTGCCTCCCCCATAATACTACACAACACACTGTGCCTTCCCCATAATACTACACAACACACTGTGCCTCCCCCATAATACTACACAACACACTGTGCCTCCCCCATAATACTACACAACACACTGTGCCTCCTCCATAATACTACACATCACACTGTGCCTCAACCATAATACTACACAACATCACACCGTGCCTTCCCCATAATACTACACAACACACCGTGCCTCCCCCATAATACTACACATCACACTGTGCCTCCCCCATAATACTACACATCACACTGTGCCTCCCCCATAATACTACACAACACACCGTGCCTCCCCCATAATACTACACATCACACTGTGCCTCCCCCATAATACTACACAACACACCGTGCCTCAACCATAATACTACACAACACACCGTGCCTCCCCCATAATACTACACAACACACCGTGCCTCCCCCATAATACTACACAACATCACACTGTGCCTCCCCCATAATACTACACCCCACACTGCGCCTCCCCATAATACTACACCCCACACTTTGCCTCCCCCATAATACTACACAACACACCGTGCCTCCCCTATAATACTACACAACATCACACTGTGCCTCGACCATAATACTACACCACACACCGTGCCTCCCCTATAATACTACACAACATCATACTGTGCCTCCTCCATAATACTACACAACACACTGTGCCTCCCCCATAATACTACACAACACACCGTGCCTCCCCATAATACTACACAACACTCCGTGCCTCCCCATAATACTGCACAACACACCGTGCCTCCCCCATAATACTACACAACACACTGTGCCTCCCCCATCATACTACACAACATCACACCGTGCCTCCTCCATAATACTACACAACATCACACTGTACCTCGACCATAATACTACACAACACACCGTGCCTCCCCCATAATACTACACAACACACCGTGCCTCCCCTATAATACTACACAACACAACGTGCCTCCCCATAATACTGCACAACACACCGTGCCTCCGAGCAGGACCCGCACCCCTATTGTTTCCATCAACTGATTACTATATGTAACCGTGGTTCTGTAATGTTTGTATTTTGTCTTTCTGTATCCTACTGTCTATGTAAGCGCTGCGGAATATGTTGGCGCTATACAAATAAAGATTATTATTATTACACAACACACCTTGCCTCCCCCATAATATTACACAACACACCGTGCCTCCTCCATAATATTACACAACACACCGTGCCTCCTCCATAATACTACACAACACACTGCGCCTCCCCATAATACTACACCCCACACTGCGCCTCCCCATAATACTACACAACACACTGTGCCTTCCCATAATATTACACAACACACCGTGCCTCCTCCATAATACTACACAACACACTGCGCCTCCCCATAGTACTACACCCCACACTGCGCCTCCCCATAATACTACACCCCACACTGTGCCTCCCCATAATACTACACAACACACTGTGCCTCCCCATAATACTACACCATACACTGCGCCTCCCTATAATACTACACCCCACACTGTGCCTCCCCATAATACTACACAACACACTGTGCCTCCCCATAATACTAAACAACACACCGTGTCTCCTCCATAATACTACACAACATCACACTGTGCCTCCCCCATAATACTACACAACACACCGTGCCTCCCCATAATACTACACAACACTCCATGCCTCCCCATAATACTGCACAACAAACCATGCCTCCCCCATAATACTACACAACACACTGTGCCTCCCCCATAATACTACACAACACACCGTGCCTCCCCCATAATACTACACAACACACCGTGCCTCCTCCATAATACTACACATTACACTGTGCCTCCTCCATAATACTACACAACACACCGTGTCTCCTCCATAATACTACACAACACACCGTGCCTCCCCCATAATACTACACAACACTCCATGCCTCCCCATAATACTGCACAACAAACCATGCCTTCCCCATAATACTACACAACACACTGTGCCTTCCCCATAATACTACACAACACACTGTGCTTCCCCCATAATACTACACAACACTGTGCCTCCTCCATAATACTACACAACACACTGTGCCTCCTCCATAATACTACACAACACACCGTGTCTCCTCCATAATACTACACAACACACCGTGCCTCCCCCATAATACTACACAACACACCGTGCCTCCCCCATAATACTACACAACACACCGTGCCTCCCCCATAATACTACACAACACACCGTGCCTCAACCATAATACTACACAACACACTGTGCCTCCCCCATAATACTACACAACACACCGTGCCTCCCCCATAATACTACACAACACACCGTGCCTCCCCCATAATACTACACAACACACTGTGCCTCCCCCATAATACTATACAACACACTGTGCCTCCCCCATAATACTACACAACACATTGTGCCTACCCCATAATACTACACAACACACCGTGCCTCCCCCATAATACTACACAACACACCGTGCCTCCCCCATAATACTACACAACATCACACTGTGCCTCCCCCATAATACTACACAACACACCGTGCCTCCCCCATAATACTACACAACACACTGTGCCTCCTCCATAATACTACAAATCACACCATGCCTCCCCCATAATACAACACAACACACTGTGCCTCCCCCATAATACTACACAACACACTGTGCCTCCCCCATAATACTACACAACACACTGTTCCTCCCCCATAATACTACACAACACACAGTGCCTCCCCCATAATACTACACAACACACTGTGCCTCACCCATAATACTACACAACATCACACTGTGCCTCGACCATAATACTACACAACACACTGTGCCTCCCCCATAATACTACACAACATCACACTGTACCTTCCCCATAATACTACACAACACACTGTGCCTTCCCCATAATACTACACAACACACTGTGCTTCCCCCATAATACTACACAACACACTGTGCCTCCTCCATAATACTACACAACACACTGTGCCTCCTCCATAATACTACACAACATCACACTGTGCCTTCCCCATAATACTACACAACACACTGTGCCTTCCCCATAATAATACACAACACACTGTGCCTCGACCATAATACTACACAACACACTGTGCCTCGACCATAATACTACACAACACACTGTGCCTCCCCCATAATACTACACAACACACTGTGCCTCCTCCATAATACTACACATCACACTGTGCCTCCCCCATAATACTACACAAAACACACCGTGCCTCCTCCAAAATACTACACAACATCACACTGTGCCTCCCCCATAATACTACACAACATCACACCGTGCCTCCTCCATAATACTACACAACATCACACTGTGCCTTCCCCATAATACTACACAACACACTGTGCCTCGACCATAGTACTACACAACACACTGTGCCTCCCCTATAATACTACACAACACACTGTGCCTCCTCCATAATACTACACAACACACCGTGTCTCCTCCATAATACTACACAACATCACACTGTGCCTCCCCCATAATACTACACAACATCACACTGTGCCTCCCCCATAATACTACACAACACACCGTGCCTCCCCATAATACTACACAACATCACACTGTGCCTCCCCCATAATACTACACAACATCACACTGTGCCTCCCCCATAATACTACACAACACACCGTGCCTCCCCATAATACTACACAACACACTGTGCCTCCTCCATAATACTACACATCACACTGCGCCTCCCCATAATACTACACATCACACTGTGCCTTCCCCATAATACTACACAACATCACACCGTGCCTCCTCCATAATACTACACAACATCACACTGTGCCTTCCCCATAATACTACACAACACACTGTGCCTCGACCATAGTACTACACAACACACTGTGCCTCCCCTATAATACTACACAACACACTGTGCCTCCTCCATAATACTACACAACACACCGTGTCTCCTCCATAATACTACACAACATCACACTGTGCCTCCCCCATAATACTACACAACACACCGTGCCTCCTCCATAATACTACACAACACACTGTGCCTCCCCTATAATACTACACAACACACTGTGCCTCCTCCATAATACTACACAACACACTGTGCCTCCCCCGTAATACTACACAACACACCGTGCCTCCTCCATAATACTACACAACACACCGTGCCTCCTCCATAATACTACAAATCACACTGTGCCTCCCCTATAATACTACACAACACACTTTGCTTCCCCTATAATACTACACAACACACTGTGCCTCCCCATAATACTACACCCCACACTGTGCCTCCCCATAATACTACACAACACACTGTGCCTCCCCATAATACTACACAACACACTGTGCCTCCCCATAATACTACACCCCACACTGTGCCTCCCCATAATACTACACAACACACTGTGTCTCCTCCATAATACTACACAACATCACACTGTGCCTCCCCCATAATACTACACATCACACTGTGCCTCCTCCATAATACTACAAATCACTGTTAGGGGTGTTGGGACCAGTGGATGGGGGCACACAAGGTGACCGGGCTTAGGACGCCCCTACAGACCACCAGTATAGAGGAGCATCTGACCTGTTACGGGGTGTTGGGACCAGTGGATGGGGGCACGCAGGGTGACCGGGCTCAGGACACCCCCTACAGACCACCAGTAGAGAGGAGCGTCTGACCAGACTGTTAGAGGGTGTTGGGAGCAGTGGATGGGGGCACACAAGGTGACCGGGCTCAGGACCCCCCTATAGCCCAGCAGTAGAGAGGAGCGACTGACCAGACTGTTAGAAGGTGTTGGGACCAGTGGATGGGGGCACACAAGGTGACCGGACTCAGGACGCCCCCTACAGACCACCAGTAGAGAGGAGCATCTGACCAGACTGTTAGGGGGTGTTGGGACCAGTGGATGTGTGAGGGCACACAAGGTGACCGGGCTCAGGACGCCCCGTACAGACCACCAGTAGAGCGGAGCGCCTGACCTGTTAATAGGTGTTGGGACCAGTGGATGGGGGCGCACAAGGTGACCGGGCTCAGGACGCCCCCTACAGACCACCAGTAGAGAGGAGCATCTGACCAGACTGTTAGGAGGTGTTGGGACCAGTGAATGGGGGCACACAAGGTGACCAGGCTCAGGACGCCCCCTACAGAGCACCAGTAGAGAGGAGCGTCTGACCAGACTGTTAGGTGGTGTTGGGACCAGTGGATGGGGGCACACAAGGTGACCGGGCTCAGGATGCCCCCTACAGACCACCAGTATAGAGGAGCATCTGACCTGTGTTAGAGGGTGTTGGGAGCAGAGGATGTGTGAGGGAACACAAGGTGACTGGGCTCAGGACGCCCCCTACAGACCACCAGTAGAGTGGAGCGTCTGACCTGTTAGTAGTGTTGGGACCAGTGGAGAGGGCTGCACATTGGTGGAGCCCAGATTGTGGCTAGAGCTGGGAGTAGTGATGAAGGCGCAGTGCCATCCTCTATTATCTCTGCCCGGCGTACAAAGTTAACTTGTGCCCTTCTCTGATGCTGCAGTCAGCTATGGATCCGCAGGTGCAGAGTTTCCATACCCTGAACCTGCCTTGTGAAACCACGTCTGCCGTTCGTTGGCTATTTGGTGTCCTGTTTACATGAGGCAATGATTGGGTGAACGAAAGGATCAGCCCATGTAAGTGGCCTTTGAAGTAAAGACTTGAGTAATCTGACAGACTGGTTGCTAGGGAGGCCCTGCCTAGCAACCCCATATAATAAGCTGCTTTATTAATCAGATTTATTTAAACATGCCTCACAAAGTGAACGCACGCCCTTCTCATGCTGAGTATCATCCGAGCTATCCACATCCCACCACCGCGCCATTCATCATATGACCCGGGGTCTTCACCCCAAATGAGTCATGTGTCGCCCTCCACCCACAATGTGCCCTGTCACTTTCTCCTTCGGGGGTCTGTGAGGGATGGCGGAAACATTGTTTTTCTACCGAAGAATTAAGAAATGTAATTTGAATTTCGTAAGGCTTGTCTGCCGCTGGGCCCACGCTGGGCTGCAGGAGGACGTCTGACACGTCCTCATCGTGTAGGAGGAAACGGGGTAATGGGGGAACGCCCGACAAAAGGGCAGAGAGGTCGCTCTCCAAAAATAGCTCAAAGAACGGAAACGCCAGGGATTCTCGCATTATATTTATATATTTGGTTTCCTGACTAAGTCCTTGTAAGGACATGGATAGAAGATGGTATACGGCGGCGTATACAGCCGCACACGTGGCCAGGGGTGCCCCCCAGTGGTGGCGGTGGCCCCATCCAGTAGCGCGTTGGACTTCATTGGTCTTCAGATCCGCAGTGATTCGTCGTGGCATAGATGCCACTATTTAATGAGACCGTTCTGCAGGAATATCGGCCCCTGCGGACAGGAAGCTTCTTGTAGTCCCTGCAGATTAGATGGCGGTGCTGACATGTTCTGACCGGCTGACAGGAAGGGGTCAGCGATTCATGCTGCTTGCGCCAAATTCTGACCTCCCATCAGGAACAGAAATCTGGCTCCATCTGACCAGAAGATGTTTTTCCGCTGCTCAGTGATACAAGTTTTGCGCTCTTTTGCCCGCTGGAGTCTTTCTGTTTCCCTTGGACACAATGGCGCTGGTCGTCCGCTGTTATACCATCCGTGTGAAGGAACAGCGAGTTGTGCGTTCGGACACGTTAGTCGGAGCTCCAGCGTTGTAGTCAGCTGACTGTGCAGCCTGTTGGTCAGAACGATTCCTGACATCCTCCTCCGACCCCTTTCAGTGATGAGTTGTTTCCGTCCGCAGGATCCCCTTCCGCTGGATGTTTCCTCGATTGCGCCATTCTCGGTATACTCTCCACACCGTTACACGACAAAACCCAACGTGGCTGGCAGTGAAATCCTGGCCCCGGCTAGTCCAGCACCGATGACCTCGTTGGAAGTCGCTCCGATCGCTGGATTTTCCATCTAATCTGGATTCACACTGAAACTGATCCACGGAAAACTGGTCACGTGACTTTATGCCGGGGTTACGGCGATTATTTCACATATTATGAAGCGCCAATCGTGAGAGGAACGGGGGCTCTAATGAAGGGCGTCTATTGAGACGGCGTTGTGTTTTCTGTGTTCCCCACTGCAGGGCTGTAACGGCAGCCATGTTGCCTTCCATTCGGCTTTCCCAGACATGGCGATGACGAAGAGGCGATAACATAGATTACCGCCATTACCTGAGCGATGGCGGCGCTGCGCCTGCGGTGGGGCGGATGTTTATGACAGCAGGGAATGATTTCCTATTTACAATTATACCTTCTTTGAAGGAAATGGGGAAGACATTAATAGATGCAAAGAATTCGGAGGGTCGTCTGTTCTGCATTAAGACCCAGCGGACGCGTTGCCCCGAGGACACACAGCGCTAACGAATGACTAGTAACGAGGGGGATCATTATAATAATCATGGGTCGTCATGGGGTTGCCCTCTTAACCCTTACAATCCGGGGGCCACCAGCACAGACTGAAGCTTAGCAGATGCTGTAGGTAGCCACCCTGATGGAGTTAACCCTAACACTGCCGACTCCATTCTCACTTATAACTCCATGATGCCCCAACTTGATTCGGGGTCTTTGACATGTTTTAAGTCTAGTTTTAGGCTTTTGAAAAGTACCAAAAGAAAGAGCTTGGATTCCAATGTAACGGCGGCGTATAACGCTGGGTATTAAAGGGGTTTCCCATTAAAGGGGTATTCTCATCCTGGCAAGCTTGGATAACAGTTATGGAGACAATCATGCATTCTGCTGGCACGGGGCAGTAGTTACACCCACTGACCCAGAGACATTACCCTCAGCAGCTGACAGCATGCCAGCCACAGTGTAGTTTACTACAATGGGACCTGCAGGAAATAACTGAGGTCGAGTAATCTCTGGTGGTCCCAGTGAAATGAAGTGAATGAGACCCCCAGAGACTGTCCAGTACTAGAACTCGGCTAACTCTGGCAGTTACCACTGATAATGAATGCTGCGGTGTTACCACTACTGTAAGAGATAGGAGATAGATAGATAGATAGATAGATAGATAGATAGATAGATAGATAGATAGATAGATAGGAGATAGATAGATAGGAGATAGATAGGAGATAGATAGATAGATAGATAGATAGATAGATAGATAGATAGATAGATAGATAGATAGATAGATAGGAGATAGATAGATAGGAGATAGATAGATAGATAGATAGATAGGAGATAGATAGGAGATAGATAGATAGGAGATAGATAGATAGATAGATAGGAGATAGATAGATAGGAGATAGATAGATAGATAGATAGATAGATAGATAGATAGATAGATAGGAGATAGATAGATAGGAGATAGATAGATAGGAGATAGATAGATAGATAGATAGGAGATAGATAGATAGGAGATAGATAGATAGATAGATAGATAGATAGATAGATAGGAGATAGATAGATAGGAGATAGATAGATAGGAGATAGATAGATAGATAGATAGATAGATAGATAGATAGATAGATAGATAGATAGGAGATAGATAGATAGGAGATAGATAGATAGATAGATAGATAGATAGATAGGAGATAGATAGGAGATAGATAGATAGGAGATAGATAGATAGATAGATAGATAGATAGATAGATAGATAGATAGATAGATAGGAGATAGATAGGAGATAGATAGGAGATAGATAGATAGGAGATAGATAGATAGATAGATAGGAGATAGATAGATAGATAGATAGATAGGAGCTAGATAGATAGGAGATAGATAGATAGATAGATAGATAGATAGATAGATAGATAGGAGATAGATAGATAGGAGATAGATAGATAGATAGATAGATAGATAGGAGCTAGATAGATAGGAGATAGATAGATAGATAGATAGATAGATAGATAGATAGATAGGAGATAGATAGATAGATAGGAGATAGATAGATAGATAGATAGATAGGAGATAGATAGATAGGAGATAGATAGATAGATAGATAGATAGGAGATAGATAGGAGATAGATAGATAGGAGATAGATAGATAGATAGATAGATAGGAGATAGATAGATAGATAGATAGATAGATAGATAGATAGATAGATAGATAGATAGATAGATAGATATGAGATAGATAGGAGATAGATAGATATGAGATAGATAGGAGATAGATAGATAGATAGATAGGAGCTAGATAGGAGATAGATAGATAGATAGATAGATAGATAGATAGATAGATAGATAGATAGATAGATAGATAGGAGATAGATAGGAGATAGATAGATAGATAGGAGCTAGATAGGAGATAGATAGATAGATAGATAGGAGATAGATAGGAGATAGATAGATAGGAGATAGATAGGAGATAGATAGATAGGAGATAGATAGATAGGAGATAGATAGATAGGAGATAGATAGATAGGAGATAGATAGATAGGAGATAGATAGATAGATAGATAGGAGATAGATAGATAGATAGATAGATAGATAGATAGATAGATAGGAGCTAGATAGATAGGAGATAGATAGATAGATAGATAGATAGATAGATAGATAGATAGATAGATAGATAGATAGATAGATAGGAGATAGATAGATAGGAGATAGATAGATAGATAGATAGATAGGAGCTAGATAGATAGGAGATAGATAGATAGATAGATAGATAGATAGGAGATAGATAGATAGATAGGAGATAGATAGATAGATAGATAGATAGATAGATAGATAGGAGATAGATAGGAGATAGATAGATAGGAGATAGATAGATAGATAGATAGATAGGAGATAGATAGGAGATAGATAGATAGGAGATAGATAGATAGATAGATAGATAGATAGATAGATAGGAGATAGATAGATAGATAGATAGATAGGAGATAGATAGATAGATAGATAGATAGATATGAGATAGATAGGAGATAGATAGATATGAGATAGATAGGAGATAGATAGATAGATAGGAGCTAGATAGGAGATAGATAGATAGATAGATAGATAGATAGATAGATAGATAGATAGGAGATAGATAGGAGATAGATAGATAGATAGGAGCTAGATAGGAGATAGATAGATAGATAGATAGATAGGAGATAGATAGGAGATAGATAGATAGGAGATAGATAGATAGGAGATAGATAGATAGATAGGAGATAGATAGATAGGAGATAGATAGATAGGAGATAGATAGATAGGAGATAGACAGATAGGAGATAGATAGATAGGAGATAGATAGATAGATAGGAGATAGATAGATAGGAGATAGATAGATAGATAGATAGGAGATAGATAGGAGATAGATAGATAGATAGATAGATAGATAGGAGATAGATAGATAGATAGATAGATAGATAGATAGATAGATAGGAGATAGATAGATAGATAGATAGATAGATAGATAGGAGATAGATAGATAGATAGGAGATAGATAGGAGATAGATAGATAGATAGATAGGAGATAGATAGGAGATAGATAGATAGGAGATAGATAGATAGATAGATAGATAGGAGATAGATAGATAGATAGATAGATAGATAGGAGATAGATAGATAGATAGGAGATAGATAGATAGATAGGAGATAGATAGGAGATAGATAGATAGATAGATAGGAGATAGATAGGAGATAGATAGGAGATAGATAGGAGATAGATAGGAGATAGATAGGAGATAGATAGGAGATAGATAGATAGGAGATAGATAGGAGATAGATAGGAGATAGATAGGAGATAGATAGATAGATAGATAGATAGATAGGAGATAGATAGGAGATAGATAGGAGATAGATAGATAGATAGATAGGAGATAGATAGATAGATAGATAGATAGATAGATAGATAGATAGGAGATAGATAGATAGATAGATAGGAGATAGATAGGAGATAGATAGATAGATAGATAGGAGATAGATAGATAGGAGATAGATAGGAGATAGATAGGAGATAGATAGGAGATAGATAGGAGATAGATAGGAGATAGATAGATAGGAGATAGATAGGAGATAGATAGATAGGAGATAGATAGATAGGAGATAGATAGATAGATATATAGATAGATAGATAGATAGATAGATAGATAGATAGGAGATAGATAGGAGATAGATAGGAGATAGATAGATAGGAGAGAGATAGGAGATAGATAGATAGATAGGAGATAGATAGATAGGAGATAGATAGATAGATAGATAGATAGGAGATAGATAGGAGATAGACAGATAGGAGATAGACAGATAGGAGATAGATAGATAGGAGATAGATAGATAGATAGATAGATAGATAGGAGATAGATAGGAGATAGATAGATAGATAGATAGATAGGAGCTAGATAGATAGGAGATAGATAGATAGGAGATAGATAGATAGATAGATAGATAGATAGATAGATAGATAGATAGGAGATAGATAGATAGGAGATAGATAGATAGATAGATAGATAGGGGATAGATAGATAGATAGGAGATAGATAGGAGATAGATAGATAGATAGATAGATAGATAGATAGATAGATAGATAGATAGATAGATAGGAGATAGATAGATAGGAGATAGATAGATAGATAGATAGATAGGAGATAGATAGGAGATAGATAGATAGATAGATAGGAGATAGATAGATAGATAGATAGGAGATAGATAGATAGGAGATAGATAGATAGATAGATAGATAGATAGGAGATAGATAGGAGACAGATAGATAGGAGATAGATAGATAGATAGATAGATAGGAGATAGATAGATAGGAGATAGATAGGAGACAGATAGATAGGAGATAGATAGATAGATAGATAGGAGATAGATAGATAGATAGATAGATAGGAGATAGATAGGAGATAGATAGATAGGAGATAGATAGATAGGAGCTAGATAGGAGATAGATAGATAGGAGATAGATAGATATGAGATAGATAGGAGATAGATAGGAGATAGATAGATATAACAGATAGATAGGAGATAGATAGGAGATAGATAGGAGAGAGATAGGAGATAGATAGATATGAGATAGATAGGAGATAGATAGATAGATAGGAGCTAGATAGGAGATAGATAGATAGATAGATAGATAGATAGATAGATAGATAGATAGGAGATAGATAGGAGATAGATAGATAGGAGATAGATAGGAGATAGATAGATAGGAGATAGATAGATAGATAGGAGATAGACAGATAGGAGATAGACAGATAGGAGATAGATAGATAGGAGATAGATAGATAGATAGATAGATAGATAGATAGATAGATAGATAGATAGATAGATAGGAGATAGATAGATAGGAGATAGATAGATAGGAGATAGATAGATAGATAGATAGATAGGAGATAGATAGGAGATAGATAGATAGGAGATAGATAGATAGATAGATAGATAGATAGATAGATAGATAGATAGATAGGAGATAGATAGATAGATAGATAGATAGATAGATAGGAGATGGATAGATAGGAGATAGATAGATAGATAGATAGATAGATAGGAGATAGATAGATAGATAGATAGATAGATAGGAGATAGATAGATAGATAGGAGATAGATAGGAGATAGATAGGAGATAGATAGGAGATAGATAGATAGGAGATAGATAGATAGATAGATAGATAGGAGATAGATAGATAGATAGGAGATAGATAGATAGATAGGAGATAGATAGGAGATAGATAGATAGATAGATAGGAGATAGATAGGAGATAGATAGGAGATAGATAGGAGATAGATAGGAGATAGATAGGAGATAGATAGGAGATAGATAGGAGATAGATAGATAGGAGATAGATAGGAGATAGATAGGAGATAGATAGATAGATAGATAGATAGATAGATAGGAGATAGATAGGAGATAGATAGGAGATAGATAGATAGATAGATAGGAGATAGATAGATAGATAGATAGATAGATAGATAGATAGGAGATAGATAGATAGATAGATAGGAGATAGATAGGAGATAGATAGATAGATAGATAGGAGATAGATAGATAGGAGATAGATAGGAGATAGATAGGAGATAGATAGGAGATAGATAGGAGATAGATAGGAGATAGATAGATAGGAGATAGATAGGAGATAGATAGATAGGAGATAGATAGATAGGAGATAGATAGATAGATAGATAGATAGATAGATAGGAGATAGATAGATAGATAGATAGATAGGAGATAGATAGGAGATAGATAGGAGATAGATAGATAGGAGAGAGATAGGAGATAGATAGATAGATAGGAGATAGATAGATAGGAGATAGATAGATAGATAGATAGATAGATAGGAGATAGATAGGAGATAGACAGATAGGAGATAGACAGATAGGAGATAGATAGATAGGAGATAGATAGATAGATAGATAGATAGGAGATAGATAGGAGATAGATAGATAGATAGATAGATAGGAGCTAGATAGATAGGAGATAGATAGATAGGAGATAGATAGATAGATAGATAGATAGATAGATAGATAGGAGATAGATAGATAGGAGATAGATAGATAGATAGATAGATAGATAGATAGATAGATAGGGGATAGATAGATAGATAGGAGATAGATAGGAGATAGATAGATAGATAGATAGATAGGAGATAGATAGATAGGAGATAGATAGATAGATAGATAGATAGATAGATAGATAGATAGGAGATAGATAGGAGATAGATAGATAGATAGATAGATAGGAGATAGATAGATAGATAGATAGGAGATAGATAGATAGGAGATAGATAGATAGATAGATAGATAGGAGATAGATAGGAGACAGATAGATAGGAGATAGATAGATAGATAGATAGATAGGAGATAGATAGATAGGAGATAGATAGGAGACAGATAGATAGGAGATAGATAGATAGATAGATAGGAGATAGATAGATAGATAGATAGGAGATAGATAGGAGATAGATAGATAGGAGATAGATAGATAGGAGCTAGATAGGAGATAGATAGATAGGAGATAGATAGATATGAGATAGATAGGAGATAGATAGGAGATAGATAGATATAACAGATAGATAGGAGATAGATAGGAGATAGATAGGAGAGAGATAGGAGATAGATAGATATGAGATAGATAGGAGATAGATAGATAGATAGGAGCTAGATAGGAGATAGATAGATAGATAGATAGATAGATAGATAGATAGGAGATAGATAGGAGATAGATAGATAGGAGATAGATAGGAGATAGATAGATAGGAGATAGATAGATAGGAGATAGACAGATAGGAGATAGACAGATAGGAGATAGATAGATAGGAGATAGATAGATAGATAGATAGGAGATAGATAGATAGGAGATAGATAGATAGGAGATAGATAGATAGATAGATAGGAGATAGATAGGAGATAGATAGATAGGAGATAGATAGATAGATAGATAGATAGATAGGAGATAGATAGATAGATAGATAGGAGATGGATAGATAGGAGATAGATAGATAGATAGATAGATAGGAGATAGATAGATAGATAGATAGATAGATAGGAGATAGATAGATAGATAGGAGATAGATAGGAGATAGATAGGAGATAGATAGGAGATAGATAGATAGGAGATAGATAGATAGATAGATAGATAGATAGGAGATAGATAGGAGATAGATAGATAGGAGATAGATAGATAGGAGCTAGATAGGAGATAGATAGATAGGAGATAGATAGATATGAGATAGATAGGAGATAGATAGGAGATAGATAGGAGAGAGATAGGAGATAGATAGGAGATAGATAGATATGAGATAGATAGGAGATAGATAGATAGATAGGAGCTAGATAGGAGATAGATAGATAGATAGGAGATAGATAGGAGATAGATAGATAGGAGATAGATAGGAGATAGATAGATAGGAGATAGATAGATAGGAGATAGACAGATAGGAGATAGACAGATAGGAGATAGACAGATAGGAGATAGATAGATAGGAGATAGATAGATAGATAGATAGATAGATAGATAGATAGATAGGAGATAGATAGATAGGAGATAGATAGATAGGAGATAGATAGATAGATAGATAGGAGATAGATAGGAGATAGATAGATAGGAGATAGATAGATAGATAGATAGATAGGAGATAGATAGATAGATAGGAGATAGATAGATAGGAGATAGATAGATAGATAGATAGATAGGAGATAGATAGATAGATAGATAGATAGATAGGAGATAGATAGATAGATAGGAGATAGATAGGAGATAGATAGATAGATAGATAGATAGATAGGAGATAGATAGGAGATAGATAGATAGGAGATAGATAGATAGATAGATAGATAGATAGATAGATAGATAGATAGATAGGAGATAGATAGATAGGAGATAGATAGATAGATAGATAGATAGATAGGAGATAGATAGATAGATAGATAGATAGGAGATAGATAGGAGATAGATAGATAGATAGATAGATAGGAGATAGATAGATAGGAGATAGATAGGAGATAGATAGGAGATAGATAGGAGATAGATAGGAGATAGATAGATAGGAGATAGATAGGAGATAGATAGATAGGAGATAGATAGATAGATAGATAGATAGATAGATAGATAGATAGGAGATAGATAGATAGATAGATAGGAGATAGATAGGAGATAGATAGATAGATAGATAGATAGATAGGAGATAGATAGATAGGAGATAGATAGATAGATAGATAGGAGATAGATAGATAGATAGATAGATAGATAGATAGATAGGAGATAGATAGATAGATAGGAGATAGATAGGAGATAGATAGATAGATAGATAGGAGATAGATAGATAGGAGATAGATAGATAGGAGATAGATAGATAGGAGATAGATAGGAGATAGATAGGAGATAGATAGATAGGAGATAGATAGATAGGAGATAGATAGATAGGAGATAGATAGGAGATAGATAGATAGGAGATAGATAGATAGGAGATAGATAGATAGGAGATAGATAGGAGATAGATAGATAGATAGGAGATAGATAGGAGATAGATAGATAGGAGAGAGATAGGAGATAGATAGATAGATAGATAGATAGATAGGAGATAGATAGATAGGAGATAGAGAGATAGGAGATAGATAGATAGGAGATAGATAGATAGATAGATAGATAGATAGGAGATAGATAGATAGATAGATAGATAGATAGATAGGAGATAGATAGATAGATAGATAGATAGGAGATAGATAGATAGATAGATAGATAGGAGATAGATAGGAGATAGATAGATAGGAGAGAGATAGGAGATAGATAGATAGATAGATAGATAGATAGATAGGAGATAGATAGATAGATAGATAGGAGAGAGATAGGAGATAGATAGATAGATAGGAGATACATAGATAGGAGACAGATAGATAGGAGATAGATAGATAGATAGATAGGAGATAGATAGATAGATAGATAGGAGATAGATAGATAGATAGATAGATAGATAGGAGATAGGAGATAGATAGGAGATAGGAGATAGATAGATAGGAGATAGATAGGAGATAGATAGATAGATATGAGATAGATAGATAGATAGGAGATAGATAGATAGATATGAGATAGATAGATAGATAGGAGATAGATAGATAGATAGATAGATAGGAGATAGATAGATAGATAGATAGATAGGAGATAGATAGGAGATAGATAGATAGGAGATAGATAGGAGATAGATAGGAGATAGATAGATAGATAGATAGATAGATAGATAGGAGATAGATAGATAGATAGGAGATAGATAGGAGATAGATAGATAGGAGATAGACAGATAGGAGATAGACAGATAGGAGATAGATAGATAGGAGATAGATAGATAGATAGATAGGAGATAGATAGATAGGAGATAGATAGATAGGAGATAGATAGATAGATAGATAGATAGATAGATAGGAGATAGATAGGAGATAGATAGATAGGAGATAGATAGATAGATAGATAGATAGATAGATAGATAGATAGGAGATAGATAGATAGATAGATAGGAGATGGATAGATAGGAGATAGATAGATAGATAGATAGATAGGAGATAGATAGATAGATAGGAGATAGATAGATAGATAGGAGATAGATAGGAGATAGATAGGAGATAGATAGATAGGAGATAGATAGATAGATAGATAGGAGATAGATAGGAGATAGATAGATAGGAGATAGATAGATAGGAGCTAGATAGGAGATAGATAGATAGGAGATAGATAGATATGAGATAGATAGGAGATAGATAGGAGAGAGATAGGAGATAGATAGGAGATAGATAGATATGAGATAGATAGGAGATAGATAGATAGATAGGAGCTAGATAGGAGATAGATAGATAGATAGATAGATAGATAGATAGGAGATAGATAGGAGATAGATAGATAGGAGATAGATAGGAGATAGATAGATAGGAGATAGACAGATAGGAGATAGACAGATAGGAGATAGACAGATAGGAGATAGATAGATAGGAGATAGATAGATAGATAGATAGATAGATAGATAGATAGATAGATAGATAGATAGATAGATAGGAGATAGATAGATAGGAGATAGATAGATAGGAGATAGATAGATAGATAGATAGGAGATAGATAGGAGATAGATAGATAGGAGATAGATAGATAGATAGATAGGAGATAGATAGATAGATAGGAGATAGATAGATAGGAGATAGATAGATAGATAGATAGGAGATAGATAGATAGATAGATAGGAGATAGATAGATAGATAGGAGATAGATAGGAGATAGATAGATAGATAGATAGATAGATAGATAGATAGATAGGAGATAGATAGGAGATAGATAGATAGGAGATAGATAGATAGATAGATAGATAGATAGGAGATAGATAGATAGGAGATAGATAGATAGATAGATAGATAGATAGATAGATAGATAGGAGATAGATAGATAGATAGGAGATAGATAGGAGATAGATAGATAGATAGATAGGAGATAGATAGATAGGAGATAGATAGGAGATAGATAGGAGATAGATAGGAGATAGATAGGAGATAGATAGATAGGAGATAGATAGGAGATAGATAGATAGGAGATAGATAGATAGATAGATAGGAGATAGATAGATAGATAGATAGGAGATAGATAGGAGATAGATAGATAGATAGATAGATAGATAGATAGGAGATAGATAGATAGGAGATAGATAGATAGATAGATAGATAGATAGGAGATAGATAGATAGATAGATAGATAGATAGATAGATAGATAGATAGATAGATAGATAGATAGATAGGAGATAGATAGATAGATAGGAGATAGATAGGAGATAGATAGATAGATAGATAGATAGATAGATAGATAGATAGATAGATAGATAGGAGATAGATAGATAGGAGATAGATAGATAGGAGATAGATAGATAGGAGATAGATAGGAGATAGATAGGAGATAGATAGGAGATAGATAGATAGGAGATAGATAGATAGGAGATAGATAGATAGGAGATAGATAGGAGATAGATAGATAGGAGATAGATAGATAGGAGATAGACAGATAGGAGATAGATAGATAGGAGATAGATAGGAGATAGATAGATAGATAGGAGATAGATAGGAGATAGATAGATAGGAGAGAGATAGGAGATAGATAGATAGATAGATAGATAGGAGATAGATAGATAGGAGATAGAGAGATAGGAGATAGATAGATAGGAGATAGATAGATAGATAGGAGATAGATAGATAGATAGATAGATAGGAGATAGATAGATAGATAGATAGATAGATAGGAGATAGATAGATAGATAGATAGGAGATAGATAGGAGATAGATAGATAGGAGAGAGATAGGAGATAGATAGATAGATAGATAGATAGATAGGAGATAGATAGATAGATAGGAGAGAGATAGGAGATAGATAGATAGATAGGAGATACATAGATAGGAGACAGATAGATAGGAGATAGATAGGAGATAGATAGATAGATAGATAGATAGATAGATAGATAGGAGATAGATAGATAGATAGATAGATAGATAGGAGATAGGAGATAGATAGATAGGAGATAGATAGGAGATAGATAGATAGATATGAGATAGATAGATAGATAGGAGATAGATAGATAGATATGAGATAGATAGATAGATAGGAGATAGATAGATAGATAGATAGATAGGAGATAGATAGATAGATAGATAGATAGATAGGAGATAGATAGGAGATAGATAGATAGGAGATAGATAGGAGATAGATAGGAGATAGATAGGAGATAGATAGATAGATAGATAGGAGATAGATAGATAGATAGGAGATAGATAGGAGATAGATAGATAGGAGATAGATAGATAGATAGATAGATAGATAGATATGAGATAGATAGATAGGAGATAGATAGGAGATAGATAGGAGATAGATAGATAGGAGAGAGATAGGAGATAGATAGATAGATAGATAGATAGATAGGAGATAGGAGATAGATAGGAGATAGGAGATAGATAGGAGATAGATAGATAGATAGATAGATAGATAGATAGGAGATAGATAGATAGATAGGAGATAGATAGGAGATAGATAGATAGATAGGAGATAGATAGATAGATAGGAGATAGATAGATAGATAGGAGATAGATAGATAGATAGATAGATAGGATGATTTGTTTTCTGCTGATATTCGCGCTGCTGACTGGAAAAAAAATTACCCATTGGATCAGAATTATCCTATTAGAATCAGGAAGGAGGGTGATGGGAACTGTTCTTTAGGTTATTCTGTAAAAACAACATAACAGAAGTATTAGATTTCTCACTATTGCTATTATTACATAGCTAGTGGTAATGTGTGGCGCGCCCCCTAGTGGCAATAGCCCAAAATTCCAAAAATGTACAAAACCTGCCAGTTTACGGGATGATGATGGATCTCCGTCCAGGTGAAGGGCTTCCGATGTTACTGGTTAGAGGAGCACACAATGTGGTGACCGTGCTGAGCGCTGGAGACGAGGCGCTGTCCCCTCTGATGGGGGTGATGATATGTTGTACCGTCCACATAAAACCCATAATACACTATTCTGCATCACATGAAAATCTGTTATGTGCGGCTCCTCACCCACAGCAGACTCACAGGGTCGGCCTTGCACCCTGAGCAGAAATGGTTTTGGCGCTCTGCCTTCATAAGAGTGATATACATATATTACAGACAGTGGCACGCTGCTTGTATTTTGTTTGTAGAGAAAACAGCATGTTGGTAGCATATCTACATCAGAAGAGCTCAATGAATAAATACGGTGCCAGAACCATACTCATAACATAAATACAGCACTGACACCAAGCTCAGTACATAGATACAGTACCAGAACCTAGCTCAGTACATAGATACAGCACTAGAACCAAGCTCATAACTAAATACAACACCAGAGCCAAACTCTTAACATAAGTACAGCACCGACACCAAGCTCAGTACAAAGATACAATACCAGAACCAAGCTCATAACTAAATACAACACCAGAGCCAAACTCTTAACATAAATATAGCACCGACACCAAGCTCAGTACATAGGTACAATAACAGAACCAAGCTCAGTACAGATACAATACCAGAACCAAGCTCAGTAAATAGATACAGCACTATAACCAAGCTCATAACTAAATACAACACCAGAGCCAAACTCTTAACATAAGTACAGCAGCGACACTAAGCTCAGTAAATAGATACAATACCAAAACCAAGCTCAGTATACAGATACAATACCAGAACTAAGCTCAGTACATAGATACAATACCAGAACTAAGCTCAGTACATAGATACAATACCAGAACCGAGCTCAGTATACAGATACAATACCAGAACCAAGCTCAGTACACAGATACAATACCAGAACTAAGCTCAGTACACAGATACAATACCAGAACCGAGCTCAGTACACGATACAATACTAGAACAAAGCTCAGTACATAGATACAGCACTAGAACCAAGCTCATAACTAAATACAACACCAGAACCAAACTCTTAACATAAGAACAGCATCGACACCAACCTCAGTACATAGATACAATACCAGAACCAAGCTCAGTACATAGATACAATATCAGAACCAAGCTCAGTACATAGATACAATACCAGAACCAAGCTAAGTACACAGATACAATACCAGAACCAAGCTCAGTACATAGATACAATACCAGAACCAAGCTCAGTACACAGATACAATACCAGAACCAAGCTCAGTACACAGATACAATACCAGAACCAAGCTAAGTACACAGATACAATACCAGAACCAAGCTAAGTACACAGATACAATACCAGAACCAAACTCAGTACACAGATATAATACCAGAACCAAGCTCAGTTCAAAGATACAGCCCCAGAACCAAGCTAATAACATAAATACAGCAAAGTGTGATTGTTCCCAGTAAGAGGAACCAAGAAATCCTGTACCATTGTAGCCTGATGAAGGCTCCATAGAAGATCTGAAAGCTCGCTGTAACATCATGTGTGTCTGTTGGCCATTAGAAGGTCTCCTATCTACAGGATGACTTGGTTTCTCTCACTGAGAACAGTCACACTTTGCTCTACTGGCTGAGGCCTCCTGCACACGGGCGGAAATACCGCGGTGAGATTTCCTGCAGAATTTCCGCCCGTGCCCGCTGCCATAGGATGGCATTGGTTTATGGAGCAGATAGCTGCAATTTAACCGCATGAAAACTTGCGCAGTAAACAAATGGCGGCTTGTCCTATTTGGAGGCTCGCACAGAAACATCACTGCTGATGCGCCGTCTCGGCCCCGCACACGTGCGGCTGTGCACCAGCCGGAACATCGCAGAACAGGGAGAAGACGCTGGAGTAGGTGAGCCGCGGGTCACTGCAGGGGCACAGCTCACATCCGCTGCGAGAATTCTCGGGATCCGGCCCGACTGTCTGCATTCACCCTAACACAGTACCAAACCCCTTTTTTCTTTTAAAAATAAATACAGCACCGACACCAAGCTCATAACATAAATACAGCGCCAGAACCAAGCTCCATACATAAAACAAAGCTCACAGCAAACATACATTGTCTGTATAAAGCTTATAACAAATACAGCGCCAGAACCAAGCTTAGAATATAAATACGGCACCAGAACCAGGTTCATAAAATACATACAGCCCTAACATATAAGCCCATAACATAAGTACAGTAACAGAACTAAGTGACTGTACTGCGGGCGTACCAGCGCCTCGGGACATCAGAGGGCAGGATACAGAGCCAGGAGGAGGATGATTCATGGAGCTCCACAAGATGCTGCTGCACAGGGTAAGACGATCATCTGGCCAGGTGGACCTAAGGGGTGGGGGATATCTTTCAGCCTACATCTACCTAGTGCCCCCCTACTAGCTGATGCCCAGCACCCTGTGCGACCCCATAGCTGACGCTGGCCATGGATATTAATATGGGTTCAGGGAGCTGAGATATGAGTAGCTGTGGCTCATTTTACTGACCACATAGCGCTACCACCACTAGAGGGAGCCTACATTGCACTCAACAGTAACACCGTCTACAGTGAGCTCCCTCTAGTGGTGGCAGCAGGCAGACAGAGTTGTATCACATAGTTCTATGTCAGTGCAGTGGATTTGGAACTCTAACAGATAACTGCAGCTCCAGACATCCTACAGTCGGACACGCACTTCAAGGCTCCATTATTGCAGCTTGGCTCGGGGCTGAGACTCTTCTTAATCCTGAGGAATGGACCTTGCTCAGCCCAGGCTGAGTGTTTATGTGCAGAGAGCGGCAGCGCGCCAGGACCCCAGCCCCTGCCAAAGCCGCTTCCCCTTTGGACTGTACTCTGTGTGCCGAGCAGCCACCCTCCGTGTGATGCCCGGGATACTCTGATGGGTGCAGATGTCACGCAGCACGCCCCCTGGTGGCACGCGCGGACCCTCCTCTCTCTTTCCAGGTCTCATCGTCATTCGGTGTATTCGCACGGCGATGTTCACATGCGGGATCCGCCCGATTCTGAGGCGACAGAATCGTGTTAACAATTGGCACTTTAACCCTTCGTGGCCCGCTGCTTGTTGATGCAGATCGCCGTGCAGACATTCTTTTATTTTTTATTAGTTTTGCACCAAAAAAACCACATTTTTAAAGAAAAGCATTTAAGTTTACCCAAGACCCAGAACTTCAGCATCTCCCCGGCCGCGGCGCTCTGCGAGGTCTCGCAGTTGGAGTCTTTATTGCTGCCAGTTTGAGGGACTTTTGGATTGTTTTTTATTATGTTTTTTTAGGAGGTGAACAAAAGAAAAATAACAATTCTGACATCTTTAATTATTTGTGCGGCGTTCACCGGGATAAATCCCCGAATGCCGTCATTTTATGGGTCTCTGTGAAATGGGGTATTTTATCGATTTAACATATTTTGTAGGGAAGAGAAGTATTTTTTCCTTTTGTGACACTATTGTTTAGTCGCTGCAGATGTTGTTCGGTGGCTACAATAGTACACTGCACTACTTATCTGCTGCGTTCTACTATAAGCCGATGACAGCAGTCTGCTGGCGGCGGGATCTGATAGGTGGAGTTACATGGCGGACACGGAGGCGTTTGGCCGGTCTCACACGACTCCGCGCCTACTGAGGAGATAGAACTTGGCATGTCGGCTCAGATGAGCGGATAGTAATGGCGAATCCACAAGCCAATTTAAAATCGCAATATGTCCTTTTTTTGTGTGGAGTCCGCGCGGACGCATCATTGAAGTTGCGCATCCATTGAAGTTACGCATCCACTGAAGTTACGCATCCATTGAAGTTACGCATCATTGAAGTTACGCATCATTGAAGTTACGCATCCACTGAAGTTACGCATCCATTGAAGTTACGCATCATTGAAGTTACGCATCATTGAAGTTACGCATCCACTGAAGTTACGCATCCATTGAAGTTACGCATCCATTGAAGTTACGCATCATTGAAGTTACGCATCCATTGAAGTTACGCATCATTGAAGTTACGCATCCATTGAAGTTACGCATCATTGAAGTTAATGTCTGACCCGCAGCCCATCTGCAAATGACATTGTGGATAGGCTGCCGGGACCGGCGGCATCGCCTAGCGGGAAAGACAAATGTTAAAAAATGTAGTGCGCATGACCGACAGCGAGCCTCCGCAATCATCAGCATTACAGAAATGACAGGCATGCGGGGTCGCTGGCCGGGGTCACAGCGGTATTCAGCTGCAGGTCCCAGTATGTGGAGCAGGTTGGGTGAGCCCGGCCTCCAGCTGGCAGGGGATCACACTGCTACCCAACAATCGTACTGTGGGTGACAGAAGCAGCGCCCTCCTCCTATCATCTGCTTACATGCTTCAGTTGCTATGGATTGTGGCATGTAAGGGGTTAAACTGCCAGGATCTGAGGTTCCTCCATTTCTGGCAGTTAGAGCAGGAGCCTGGCTGTCAGCTAAGCCACCGCCTTATAAAGATGTACGTGTAGGTGTAAAGCCCATCAGTGACGTCAGTAGAAGGACGTATTGTGGGTACCAAGGAGTTAATTCTTTTTTTTAATGGGCACTGCCATGGGGTATTTACCCTGAACTGGGTTTACCTGGGGTTTTATACTCTGTGACAAATGACAAACCCAACTCCACTCCGTTGACAAACTCAGCTTTGCGTCATTAGACAGCGGGATACAATCGGGGGTCGTAGGTCGACCTGCAGTTCCATGTAAACCAGAAATGACACATTGTGGAAGATCATGCAAAAACCTTTAGAAACAGGTTGTCACATCCTGTATACAGCTGTGCCAGATGACAAACTCGGTACTGCATTCCTAGACAATTCTAGGGATTACAATCTAGTTTTCCCACATGACAAGCTCAGCTCTGCTACATCTGTCGGAAGGAATATTATAGCATTTTGCAATGGCTGGCGGAGGTGATTCTGGTGTCATCCCCTCTGCGCACACACAGATGCAGCAGAGCTGAATAAGCTTTTTAACTCTTCGATGGTTCAACATGCTGAAGTATTTCCAGCCCTATGTGAAACCATAAAAAAAAAATAGCTGTGCCCAAAGACAAACTCAGATCTGCTACATCTGTGCGGAGTAATATTGTAGTGTTCTGCACCGGCGCAGCGTCGGGCAGGGGAGCTCTAGTTGTGGACAATCCCCTGCGCACACACACACAGATGTAGCAGAGCTTAATGAGCTATCTGACGCTTTGATCACACATTGTAAAACTCTGCAGATTTATCTGCAGTCCCATGGAAAACCACAAAAATATAAAATGAGCTGTGTGCCCAAAGACAAACTCAGCACTGCTACATCTGTAAGAACAGGAGTATTCTGCAGCAACACCACTCTGTGCACTGGCACAGCGACTGGCAGGGGCACTTTCCTTTGGGTATTCCCCTGTCACCCACTGTGCACATATGCAGATGTAGCAGAGCTTAGTAGGCTACCTAGCTCTGTGATGCTACGCCATGCTAAATAATCTGCAGAACTAAAACCACAAAAAATGAGCTCAGCCTTACAACAAACTCAGCTCTGCTACATCTGTACATCTACTACATTGTAGTACCTGCAAAGAATCCCTGCATGGAAGCCACTTCTGTAACTTCTCCCATCTCCCCCTGTGCATGTATACAGATGTAGCAGAGCTTAATAAGCTGTCTACCTGTTTGATGCATAAACAGTAGATTTAGCTGCAGTTCTGCGACTATGACAAACCCAGCTCTGCTACATCTGTAAGAAGCAGGGTTATAGCTTTTTGCAATGGCTAGCAGATGAGCTTCTATTTGGACATTCTCCTGCCGCCCCCTGTGCACACATACAGATGTAGCAGAGCTGTTTGAGCAATGTTACACCATGTGGAATTATCTGCAGTCCCATGTAAAACCATTAGAAAATGAGCTATTCCCAATGACAAACTCAGCTGCGCTGCATGGGTAAGGGGTAATATGGCAGTATTCTGGCACCGCTCCCATGCCTGGCAGGGGCACTTATAGTCTGCCGTCCCCTGTGCACATACACAGATGTAGCAGAGCTCAATGAGCTATTGAACCCTGTGATGCTACACTGTGCGGTGGAAAATTCATTCAATTTATCTGCAGTCTTGTGGAAAACAAGAAAAAAATGAGTTGTGGTCAATGACAAACTCAGCTCTACTACACCGGTATGAAGTAATATTATAGCATGACCGGCAAAGGTGATTTTATTTTGGTACTTATGTTGTCCGCTCTGCACATATACAGATGTAGCAGAGCTTAATGAGCCATTTCATTCCTGGATGATACACTGTGCAGAATTAGTTTGCAGAGCTATGTAAAAATCACAAAACATTAGCTGTGCCTAATAACAAACTCCACTCTGCTACATCCGTATAGAGTTACACTGCAGCTAATGGATCTTTGCATCAAAGCCACTTTCTGCACTGGCACAACGCCTGGCTGGATTGTAATTCTGGTCATTCTCCTGGCCCCCTTGGTGCATGCATGCAGATGTAGCAGAGCTGAGTGAACTTTCCGTGCAGATTTGTTCCCTCCCCGAGTAGATTAATCTGCAGTCCTATGAAAAATCTGAAAAAAAAAGATCTATAACCAATGACAAACTCAGTGCCGCTACATCTGTACACGTGTTTGTATAATGTGCTGGATAGAAATATCATATCTAGAGCTTTCCCGTGTAATAAACTCAGCTCTGCTACATCTGTAAGGTATTATAGTAATCTGCAACGGATCTTTGGCTAACAGCTACTTTGTGCACTCGCAGGGGCGCTTTCATTTTGGAATCCCCCTATTGCCCCCTGTGCACACACATGCAGATGTAGCAGAGCTTAATAAGCTTTGATGATACAGTATAAAGCTCAGACTGATCTACCGTTCCATGTAAAACCACAATAAATGAGTTGCACCCAATGACAAACTCCGCTCTGCTGCACCGGTATTATCCAGCATGGGGGTGCTGCAGGGCTCTGGCAGGACTGTTGTTTTGAACTCGAGCTCCTCTGCTTTAGTCATCACACCTCCCTCCAGAGGTGCAGGAACATTCCCTTATCCCCTAGAAGGAAGCAGAAGAGGGACTGAGCTCAGCCTCGCCCCCTGCTGCCTGGACAGCGCTCAGGGATAATGCCATTGGCCTGGGCTCCAGGGGCCGGGCAGAGGAGGGGACAGCAGCCACATAAACCTGCAGTCACCAGGCGGGCAGCTCAGTGGTACCAGGTTCTAGCTGTGGAGACTGCTGCCATCCCTGTGCCAGCTGCACTATGTCTGTCATCGCCAATCTCCTGCTCTTGACACTTTCCCTTTTTGTTGGGGACTTCTTGTACTCCGTGGACGGCTGCACTTGCGCCCCCAGCCACCCCCAGGATGCATTCTGCAACTCCGACATAGGTAAGTGGCATGCATCTACTACCACTGATAGCTGGAGATGGTGCCAAGGTGCCAGGCTGAGGGACTCGCCCAATAATGGACATGTTGGAAATTGAGGCGTCCCTTTATTACAGGCAGATGATTGGGAAGTTTCTGCTTGGAAGCTGTGCACTTGAATGCAAGCTATTGTTCCCTGTTATCAGCCACCGCAGGCTGTAGCGTTCCTCAGTGGGAAAACTCCCTACCCCCATGATTCCTACTTTTTCTCCAGTGCCGGAGATATTTCCATCCATCCGCCGTTCCTCATATAACGCTCCTGCATTATTATAAGCTGCAGTTTATAGGGCTACCGGCCCTTTAATACCGTGCAGTGTGCTGTCATGAGATGCTTTGCCCACTGCCTGCTGTATGGAGACTTTAGAGGGGCGTTTGTGAACTTTCCGTAGACTTTTGCCGCAGGGAGCGGTGCTGCACTGGGGTGTGAGTCCGGGATCCTTGACATCGTCCAAGTATAGCAGAGCTGAACGCGTCGTCTTTGGGGTTACAGTGTGAGTGGAGCTGATGTAAAGGACGGCGCTGCAAAACCAGAGTATGTCCAAAGGACTCAACTCACAGCTCACAAAGCCAACTCTGCTGCATCTGTCAAACTCCAGTTGCCTACATTTGACAAAGTCAGACTCCCTCCATTTAGCATCTTCAACTTTTCTGCAGCTGTGAGACTTAACCGTGCGCCATCTGACAAACTTAACTGTGCGCCATCTGACAAACTTAACTGTGCGCCATCTGACAAACTTAACTGTGCGCCATCTGACAAACTTAACCAAACTTAACTGTGCGCCATCTGACAAACTTAACTGTGCGCCATCTGACAAACTTAACTGTGCGCCATCTGACAAACTTAACTGTGCGCCATCTGACAAACTTAACTGTGCGCCATCTGACAAACTTAACCAAACTTAACTGTGCGCCATCTGACAAACTTAACTGTGCGCCATCTGACAAACTTAACTGTGCGCCATCTGACAAACTTAACTGTGCGCCATCTGACAAACTTAACTGTGCGCCATCTGACAAACTTAACTGTGCGCCATCTGACAAACTTAACCGTGCGCCATCTGACAAACTTAACTGTGCGCCATCTGACAAACTTAACTGTGCGCCATCTGACAAACTTAACTGTGTGCCATCTGACAAACTTAACTGTGCGCCATCTGACAAACGTAACTGTGCGCCATCTGACAAACGTAACTGTGCGCCATCTGACAAACTTAACTGTGCGCCATCTGACAAACTTAACTGTGCGCCATCTGACAAACTTAACTGTGCGCCATCTGACAAACTTAACTGTGCGCCATCTGACAAACGTAACTGTGCGCCATCTGACAAACTTAACTGTGCGCCATCTGACAAACTTAACTGTGCGCCATCTGACAAACTTAACTGTGTGCCATCTGACAAACTTAACTGTGTGCCATCTGACAAACTTAACTGTGTGCCATCTGACAAACTTAACTGTGCGCCATCTGACAAACTTAACTGTGCGCCATCTGACAAACTTAACTGTGTGCCATCTGACAAACTTAACTGTGCGCCATCTGACAAACTTAACCAAACTTAACTGTGCGCCATCTGACAAACTTAACTGTGCGCCATCTGGCGAACTTAACCAAACTTTACTGTGCGGCATCTGGCGAACACGACCATAAAACATCTGACAACCTTAACAGTGGGAATTTAAACAGCCTTAACAATACGGACTTCAATGTGCGGTGTCGGACAAACTTAACCAAATGTAACTGTGCGCCATCTGACAGCCTTAACCATGCAGCATCTGACAAACACAACTCTGCTGCAGCTGACAATACTTTTTATAAATTCTAATTTGCTACACCAGAGAAACACCGTTTTGCAGCATCTGACAACTTTAGCGGTGAGCCACCTGACAAGCTTCACAGTGCGCCGCGGCGCCATGTGACAGCCTTAACCATGCGCCATCTGACTTTAGCGGTGAGCCACCTGACAAGCTTCACAGTGCGCCGCGGCGCCATGTGACAGCCTTAACCATGCGCCATCTGACAACTTTAACTCTGCTGTAAAATGCTTTGGCAGTACATGAATAATGGGTGATTATTTAGAGGTTATAACAGTCTACATATGAGGCGGGGGCTGTGAAGGTAAGTCCCTCCTTAGTCGCGGGCATACAGACCTGTAACGGGGGAAGAACTACAAGGATCAGCATGCCTTTAGAGAGAGCCACACATTGTCTGTAGATATGGATGAGCTGGAGGTCCGTATGTTACACCCGGGCCCCACTCAGCTTCCTATACAGTGATCTAGGAATGGCGCGGCTCTCTTACCGCAGGACTCTTCGGTTTTGCAGCTCAGGACTCCGGATAAGCTGACTGACCCCCCCCCCCCCCCCTTCATTTCGTTGGTCACTCAGCACTGATGAGGGGCACTTATTACTCTCTGGACCCCCTTTTTTTAATTAGCCCTTTGCGCAAATCCCCAAACATCCCACAACAAAGTATCGGAGCGCAACCTGTCATTTGTCTGAAGCTGTGGTGCCGAGGGGCAGGAGCGAAGGGTTAATCACAGGAGTTTCCTTCCACCCTCCTCTGTAATCACACTGCACTTCCTCAAGGCTTTGCCTGTGGTTTCTTCAGAACCTCTAGCCCAGCGCTGGGTGTACAGCAGAAGCGAGAGCGTGATGTCATCAGCACCAGGCGGCGGTCGCTATCCCTTTAAGGGGCTCACTTTACACCCTCCTAAAATCTGCGAGGAACTTCTAAATAGCAAAACCCCCTATTGTCAGCTGATCCACAATACAAGGCCTTCCAAAAGTGGGGGTGTCCCCTTTAAGGACTGTGTGTCAGCTGACCGGGCGCTCTCCATAGTTATCAATGGGCAGCAGCGGTGAGACGACCCCAAGCTGAAGGCTGTCCGATGACCGGTTTGGGTCTAAGCCGTCATGTGACACGTTTTGTGGTCCCTCTTGGCTCTAGTTCGCTTTCGTTGAGCCCCACTGACAGCGTATGATGAGCCCCATAGACGTCACTCCTTGTGATGAGGTCCCCATGATAAGCATTACGGTTCCGGAGTGCTGGGAGTTGTAGTCCTCGTCCCTCGGTGATACGATGTCCTATTTCTGAGGACAGCGCTATCCGTTATCTTATAGCAGATGGTCCCGGTCTCGGCTTCCAGCATTTTGGCTTCGTCTATTTTTGGTAAGTCTGTTGACCTCCATTCTGAGATATCCTCACATTGCAGTCACATAGGAGAGCGCGGCGCAGGTCAGCTTCACGGATGACTTACAACCATCTGTCGGTGGAAGACCTGAGTGTAGAGTCACCTCTGAGAGGCACGGTATAGCTTCCCTATAGACGTCACCCACAGGGACTGCGCCAATCTATTGCACTACTACACCGATGCCCAGGCACAGCCTGTATTATACCCCAGAGCTGCACTCACTATTCTGCTGGTGGAAACACTGTGTACATACATTACTTATCCTGTACTGCTCCTGAGTTACATCCTGTATTATACTCCAGAGCTGCACTCACTATTCTGCTGGTGGGGTCACTGTGTACATACATTACTTATCCTGTACTGACCCTGAGTTACATCCTGTATTATACCCCAGAGCTGCACTCACTATTCTGCTGGTGGAGTCACTGTGTACATACATTACTTATCCTGTACTGCTCCTGAGTTACATCCTGTATTATACCCCAGAGCTGCACTCACTATTCTGCTGGTGGAGTCACTGTGTACATACATTACTTATCCTGTACTGATCCTGAGTTACATCCAGTATTATACCCCAGAGCTGCACTCACTATTCTGCTGGTGGAGTCACTGTGTACATACATTACTTATCCTGTACTGCTCCTGAGTTACATCCTGTATTATACCCCAGAGCTGCACTCACTATTCTGCTGGTGGGGTCACTGTGTACATACATTACTTATCCTGTACTGCTCCTGAGTTATATCCAGGATCAGTACAGGATAAGTAATGTATGTAGACAGTGACCCCCCCCAGCAGAATAGTGAGTGCAGCTCTGGGGTATAATACAGGATGTAACTCGGGATCAGTACAGGATAAGTAATGTATGTACACAGTGACTCCACCAGCAGAACAGTGAGTGCAGCTCTGGAGTATAATACAGGATGTAACTCAGGATCAGTACAGGATAAGTAATGTATGTACACAGTGACTCCACCAGCAAAATAGTGAGTGCAGCTCTGGAGTATAATACAGGATGTAACTCAGGAGCAGTACAGGATAAGTAATGTATGTAGACAGTGACCCCCCCAGCAGAATAGTGAGTGCAGCTCTGGGGTATAATACAGGATGTAACTCAGGAGCAGTACAGGATAAGTAATGTATGTAGACAGTGACCCCCCCCAGCAGAATAGCGAGTGCAGCTCTGGAGTATAATACAGGATGTAACTCAGGAGCAGTACAGGATAAGTAATGTATGTACACAGTGACTCCACCAGCAGAATAGTGAGTGCAGCTCTGCAGTATAATACAGGATGTAACTCAGGAGCAGTGCTGGAATAGTACCCCATGGCAGTGCCCAATAATGTAACGTCTTAGCCCCTGTAGGTCTTCCAGCTGTGGACATAAGTCAGGATGTATGATGTTCATCACGAGGCAGTTTGGCGCACGTCCCTCACTGGAAAAGTTGCAGTAGCCGAAAACGGGCGCTGGACCCTTCAGGAGCCGCCTTCCTTTTCTTTCTCGCACAATGAGGGGCAACTCTTCCAAAACTTTTGATGCAGTTGGCATCGCTCTGTACTGGGGGCATCACTAGTGATCCGGGAGGGTTGGAGGGCACGGTGGGGTCATCAGAGAACAGATGGAGGCGCTGACAGGTGGACGGTCTGCGGTGGTCCTGGACAGTAGGGAGCCACCATTCGGGGGGGTTCAGTTAGACTGGTGGTCTGTGACCTGCCTGTTGTTGTAGCACTACAACTCTCAGCATGCCCTGACATGTGCACAAGAGCTGCGAATATTGGGCACAACTCCTTGGGCCATTATGGTGCGAGCTGCAGGTAGTGCTGCCTGTGTTATGCCCCTTTAAGACCCTCTACGAGCGCCGTTGTCTGCGCCGAGGGTGTGTCACATGGAAAGTTCAGGAATCAGCACTGAGGAATGAAAGAGTGCGAGAAGTAGTGGGGCGAGAGGGTGAGGGAGTGAGAGAGGGCGAGAGGGTGAGGGAGTGAGAGAGGGCGAGAGGGCGAGAGGGCTGGAGAACATTGGAGGGGGGAGAAAGTGGTGAGAGGGGCGAAGGGATAGGGGTGATGGAAGAAGCAAGGGGATGTTAGGGCGAGGGGTGCGGAGGGAGAGTAATGGGATCATACTATGATGGGGGGATAGAGAAAAACGAATTGGGTCGTCCTCTGCGGGATAAAAGGTAGAGGGTGATAGAGGATCGGCAAAGCATAATTGGCACGACAGTGGGGTGGAGGCGGGCGATGAAAAGGCAAGGGGTAACAGCAATGTGAAGGGGTGATGGAGGAAGAATGGGAGGATGGCAGGGTGCCAGGGTGATGGAGGAAGGGGCTGATGATGGGCATAAAAAGGGTGAGGCAGTGGGGGGGGGGGGTGATTCTACCAGTCGTCCCCATGTAACCATATCATATATACTCCTCAGTACACCCCATTTCCCCGGCCTGCGTACGGCACCCCCCTCTCCTCCGTGTTTTAGCAGCAAGCTGCGAGTCGTTCTCACTAATCAGGACACGGCGGCCTCGGGGACGCGGTGACAACGCACCTGCCTGCTGGCGCAGCATTAGGAAGTTAAGTGGCAAGGCGTCTTTTTAGAACCCGAGGAGGAAATCAAATCCCTGCGATGGCGGCCGGAGCTCTCACATATATAATTGGTCTGGCAGCTGATGTAATGATTACAGAGGATCCGTCACGGCAGACCGACTCCGTGTGAAATCCATCCTGACCGGGTGGGGGGTGGGGGGGGGGGGTCTTCACTTTATTGGGGAGCGGAGACACATTGTATGTGAAACGAGATGACAAAAGTTTCAAAAAGTTAGACCAACTGCACGTGCGCAACTCTATGGGGCAATGCCCAACACACGGTGCCACGTGGGCCCAGATGGATCGGTGGCCCATGACATCCTATGGAGTGTTGGCAATTCTGGCTTTGGAATGTGGTTGGAAATGGTAATAAACGCCAGTTGGGGTGGGCAGCGGGCACCACGTCTTGCTGGTTGTCATCTGCAAATTGACCTCCAAAAAGTTCCAACTGGAGCGTCATTGCTGGGACAGATACACGTGAAGTGATGGGCATTGGTGAGTGTCCCCAGGGCTGGGAGCTGGATTTGGGCAGAAGGTGCCCCCATACCTTCATCAACTCGTGGCCAAACACATGGCTGGCCGTGGCTATGTGTGACCCGTGTGGTGGCACAGGGCACTGGCTGCCAGCTTTTAGCAAGGGCACCAAGTGGATGTAGGCTGTGGGCGTCTGTCCGCATTGGTCTGCCCAGCCAGATAATCCACTTCCTCCATGTGGCAGCGTCTTGCAGAACTCCATAAATCCTCCTCCCGGCTCTGTCTCCTCCCCTCTGATGTTCTGAGGCGCTGCTGTCAGCCTATCAGCAGCCGGCAACATAATCACTTAAGTTCTGCTACAGTGTTAATGTTCTGAGCTTGGTTTGTGCTGTATTTATGTTACACGTTTGGTTCTGGCACAGTATGCATTCACTGAGCTTGGTTCTGGTGCTGTATTTATATTTTGTGCTTGGTTTGTGCTGTATTTGTTTTGAGCTTAGTTCTGGTACAGTATGTATTAGAGATGAGCGAGCATACTCGTTAAGGACAAATACTCGAGCGAGTATCATCCTTTTCAAGTATCTGCCTGCTCATCCGCAAAGATTCGGGTGCCGGCGGGGGGGGGCGGCCGGGGGGAACGGGCGGGAGATCTCTCTCCCCCCCCCCCCCCCGCTCCACCCTGCTCACTCCCGCAACCCATCGCTTACCCCTGCTGGCACCCGAGTCTCTGCGGACGAGCAGTCATATACTCGAAAAGGACGATACTTGCTCATCTCTAGTATGTATTCATTGAGCTTGGTTTGTGCTGTATTTATGTTCTTCCCTTGGTTCTGGTGCTGTATTTATGATCTGAACTTGGTTTGTGCTGTATTTATGATGTGAGCTTGGTTCTGGGGGTGTATTTATGTTCTGCGCTTGGTTCTGGGGCTCTATTTATGTTCTGCCCTTGGTTCTGGGGCTCTATTTATGTTTTGCCCTTGGTTCTGGGGCTCCATTTATGTTCTGCCCTTGGTTCTGGGGCTGTATTTATGATCTGAACTTGGTTCTGGTGCTGTATTTATGATCTGAACTTGGTTTGTGCTGTATTTATGATGTGAGCTTGGTTCTGGGGCTGTATTCATGTCCTGCCCTTGGTTCTGGGGGTGTATTTATGTTCTGCGCTTGGTTCTGGGGCTCTATTTATGTTCTGCCCTTGGTTCTGGGGTTGTATTTACGTTCTGCCCTTGGTTCTGGGGCTGTATTTACGTTCTGCCCTTGGTTCTGGGGCTCTATTTATGTTCTGCCCTTGGTTTTGGGGCTCTATTTATGTTCTGTGCTTGGTTCTGGGGGTGTATTTATGTTCTGCCCTTGGTTCTGGGGGTGTATTTATGTTCTGCCCTTGGTTCTGGGGCTGTATTTATGTTCTGCCCTTGGTTCTGGTACAGTGTGTATTCATTGAGCTGTCCTGCTGACCGGCAGGCTGCCCATCAGTGAATATGTATTTATCTTATAATAGGAGGTGCCGTCTAACTTAAGGCCACCACTGGCCAAAGAATCGTTCGTCCAGCAGCTGTTCGGCTAGGCTGAGTGTTCATGTGTTTAGGGAGGTAAGCTGCACCCAGACATCTCTGGCAACTGCTTACCTCTTAGGAAACAAAAGGATCAGGTGTTGCAATTCAATACTCCCAATCCTTCTGTCCGCTGACATTACCTGTCAATGAGGGGGGGTTGACTTGAGGCGCCCCCATATGCAGTAGAGAGTTGCCCTGCTACCGTTGGCATCGGCGGGTTTGGACAACTAAAGGCCATTGGGTTTGGGGACCTCTGGGGTACGGTAAGTTGCCCCGGCCATTTGTAGAGTTTTTGCGTTGACCCAGTAGTTATAACTTTTTAGTTTGTTTTTGGGAGGGAGGAGGAGGCGGTGAGAACCCTCCAGCAAGGAAAGTCTGAGGCTGCACTTCTGGCTTGTTTACGTAAGACTCGGCGGCGGCGGCCTGCACTGAGGCTCTGGCAGCGGCGCTGACTGGTTTTTCCCTGACAGCGCTGCGTTCCCGCAGGTTCTCTAACAAAACCCACAAACCCACAGAACAAAAAGCTCTGTTTTGTTTCAGTTGTTGCCATCCCAACACGCTGCATAAAAGACCCTCGCCAACGAGAAAATAACCCGCCTTCAACAGAAACCATGGCTATCAAAGTGAGTGTGGGGGGCGCAGAGAGGACGGGGGGCTCCCAGGAGGACCCCAGAGTATCTATAAGCCAATGAAACGGAAATGATCGCAGCATCTCCAGAAGGGTGCAAATGTGTCAACTAGAAGTGGGCGAGACTCGCGGGTCGTTCACAGTCTCAGCCAATCACTGTTGAGAGATGTCACATGACATCTTACTGCAGCCTTGCCTTCTAAGAAACTGGAAGGATCTAATTTCGGAGGAGTCCAAGAGGGCCATTCAGTCTGGACCCTCGCTTGGCACAATGCACAAGGTCAGTTTTGATAAGGCAACTTACTGATGTCTTAAAGTGGCGCTCCATGGTGACGGGACGCCCTGTGTGATGGGACCACAGGGGGTAGTTTTACCTAAAACTTTTCCATTGAGCCGTTGTCATCCAATTCTACCTGTTCCCATGGCTCCTTTTCGTTCTTCCAAGATGGCCACCGCACTTTTTAGACTACCCAGTACACAAGGAGCAGCGGTGGGGCATTAACAGTCTACACGCTGTTCTGATTGGCCAAAGCTGTTCGCCTGAGCAACACTGGCCAATCAGAGCAGATGAAGTGCCTGAGACTACCGATACACAGTGTGAAGCAACATGAGCCTCACTACAAGGCGAGGACAAAACCCATCGTTCTACCACTTACACCTCACTCCAAGACAGGACACAACGCAAGACGTCTTCTGTACACCTTATTAAACTATAGCTCTTCCTAGGAAAGCTGGCTGACAACCAATATGGCGGCTATCATAGGTCCAATAGTCATTATATCCTGTATTATACTCCAGAGCTGCACTCACTATTCTGCTGGTGGAGTCACTGTGTACATACATTACTTATCCTGTACTGCTCCTGAGTTACATCCTGTATTATACCCCACAGCTGCACTCACTATTCTGCTGGTGGAGTCACTGTGTACATACATTACTTATCCTGTACTGCTCCTGAGTTACATCCTGTATTATACTGCAGAGCTGCACTCACTATTCTGCTGGTGGAGTCACTGTGTACATACATTACTTATCCTGTACTGATCCCGAGTTACATCCTGTATTATACTCCAGAGCTGCACTCACTATTCTGCTGGTGGAGTCACTGTGTACATACATTACTTATCCTGTACTGCTCCTGAGTTACATCCTGCATTATACCTCAGAGCTGCACTCACTATTCTGCTGGAGGAGTCACTGTGCACATATATTACTAATCCTGTACTGCTCCTGAGTTACATCCTGTTGTACACTCCAGAGCTGCACTCACTATTCTGCTGGTGGAGTCACTGCGTGCATACATTACGTATCCTGTACTGACCCTCAGTTACATCCTGTATTATACTCCAGAGCTGCACTCACTATTCTGCTGGTGGAGTCACTGTGTACATACATTACTTATCCTGTACTGATCCTGAGTTACATCCTGTATTATCCTCCAGAGCTGCGCTCACTATTCTGCTGGTGGAGTGACTGTGTACATACATTACTTATCCTGTACTGATCCTGAGTTACATCCTGTATTATACTCCAGAGCTGAACTCACTATTCTGCTGGTGGAGTCACTGCGTGCATACATTACGTATCCTGTACTGATCCTGAGTTACATCCTGCATTATACTCCAGAGCTGCACTCACTATTCTGCTGCTGGTGGAGTCACTGTGTACATACATTATTTATCCTGTACTGATCCTGAGTTACATCCTGTATTATACTCCAGAGCTGCACTCACTATTCTGCTGGTGGAGTGACTGTGTACATACATTACTTATCCTGTACTGATCCCGAGTTACATCCTGTATTATACTCCAGAGCTGCAATCACTATTCTGCTGGTGGAGTGACTGTGTACATACATTACTTATCCTGTACTGATCCCGAGTTACATCCTGTATTATACTCCAGAGCTGCAATCACTATTCTGCTGGTGGAGTCACTGTGTACATAAATTACTTATCCTGTACTGACCCTGAGTTACATCCAGTATTATACCCCAGAGCTGAACTCAATATTCTGCTGGTGGAGTCACTGTGTACACACATTACTTATCCTGTACTGCTCCTGAGTTACATCCTGTATTATACTCCAGAGCTGCACTCACTATTCTGCTGCTGGAGTCACTGTGTACATACATTACTTATTCTGTACTGCTCCTGAGTTACATCCAGGATCAGTACAGGATAAGTAATGTATGTAGACAGTGACCCCCCCCAGCAGAATAGTGAGTGCAGCTCTGGAGGATAATACAGGATGTAACTCAGGATCAGTACAGGATAAGTAATGTATGTACACAGTGACTCCACCAGCAGAATAGTGAGTGCAGCTCTGGAGTATAATACAGGATGTAACTCAGGATCAGTACAGGATAAGTAATGTATGTACACAGTGACTCCACCAGCAGAATAGTGAGAGCAGCTCTGGGGTATAACTCAGGATCAGTACAGGATAAGTAATGTATGTACACAGTGACTCCACCAGCAGAATAGTGAGTGCAGCTCTGGAGTATAATAGAGGATGTAACGCAGGAGCAGTACAGGATAAGTAATGTATGTATACAGTGACTCCACCAGCAGAATAGTGAGTGCAGCTCTGGGGTATAACTCAGGATGAGTACATGGTCACCATAGACTGTAAGATATCCTAGGCTGTTGCTTCCGGTGACTGGCCCCTCTTATGGTATGTTATGGGGATGTATATGATGGTGTTCGCAGGTTAGCCGGCTGGAGAAGCCTTTGGCAGGGTATAAGACTAATATCTTGGAGCTGCAGGAATGCAGGGAGTCTTACTTAACGTCTTAGTGTGGAATGTGGAATACCAGCAGTGTGAGTCAGCTCCGAATCTACTTAAAGCAGGAATCCTGTCCCCAGGGGCGTCTTACAGAGGCTTGTCACTGGGAGCTGTGTGCTTAACCTGCGCTGGGGGTCACTGTGAGACCCCTGCAGACCCCACTCTGTGGGCCGAACTAAGGTAAAGCAGTGGCAATACTGTGAGCAAACAGTAAGTGGCAGCGGGTTATACCAGAGCCCCCAGGTAGCATCAGATGTTACAGGTGCCACGACTGGCGGTATGATGTGCTCACTGTGTGGTGCTGTTGTGAGGGCACAACATGGCACTATCCGGGCAGGGATGTGAGGGTACACTATGGCAGCATGCGGGCAGTGATGTGAGGGTACAACATGGCAGTATGCGGGCAGTGATGTGAGGGCACAATATGGCGGTATGCGGGCAGTGATGTGAGGGCACAACATGGCAGTATTCAGGCAGTGGTGTGAGGGTACAATATGTCGCAGTCCGGGGGTCTCCTTTGTGTATCCCAGCACTGCAGCCCCCTGTCTGATACTTGGATTGTTTAGTATTGCTCTTTTTTCCAGTATTCCTTTGTATAATTATCTTCCAGCGTTCACCAAGTGCGATAAATAACAAAGTATTGCCATTGTCTGGGCCGTTACGGCTGCGGTGATACCTACTATGGTGGGGGTGGGGGAGGGGCGGGGGGTCCTTCTTGTGTTTTATCCATTTTAAACGGGTTTTTGTGGGAAAAAATATATTTTTTAAAGTGGATTTTTTTCCCTTAAATGTATTAAACTGCATTGACCGTTTTTGACACCATTATTCAGTGAGGGGGCTGGGAGGATGTGAGTGTTCGACCACTAGGGGAATCCACTACACCGCATTACTAGGTAGTGCAGTCTACTAGGTGTATGGCAGCAGCCTATCAGACTCTGCAGGAGGCGGGGTCTAATAAGCTGAGCTAGACGGCTACTATGGGAACCCACTGGCACTTTGTGAGGAGGGCTGATGGGTGACAGTAGGAGCCCCCTACCCCCGGCCATCTACTTACATGCTGCAGTGGCTGTTAATTGTGGCATCTAAGGGGTTAAACTGCCAGCATCTGCGATTTCTCCTCTTCTGCTGTCAGTAGTGGCAGCCGGGCTGTCGGTCAGTCAGGTCACCGGTTTACAGCCCATTAGCGACCTCGCCCCCGGCGTATGGGCGGTCACTACGGGCGACGATCTGCCCGCTATGTCATGTATGAGGGACTGATTGTCATCGCGTTTCCTGACAATCCCCGTGGCGATCGTGTGAATGACCCCCTTTACGGTCCACCTCCATCGCCGGCCTCGTCGCAGCCTGGATCCCATCGACATCAGGAAGTGCCTTAAACCTTCCTCGAAACTTTCCTGGGAAGTCAGCGTTTTAATTAGCGCGGCTCAATCTATAAATGAGGTGTTGTGGGGGAGGGGTGTCACTGGGGGGCTTCCCCCCGCGGCGGATCCGGGGGAGGATTCGCTATTTTTATGCCTCTTGTGTGATTCCTATCCCATCTGTCCATCGCGCCTCGCCTTCCGCCTCAGCTGTACGGGGCGTGATTGTTATTACCAGCGGAAGACGTATATCAGCAGCGGTCCGCACGGAGGAAGCGCGGCGCCCAGCGGATTCTCACGCTCATCCAGGTGTCATCCAAAAATAGACACTTGTTTTTTGTTTTACTCTTCTTTTTTTATTCCGCTGTTCGGTGGGGTGTACTTTACTGTACAGCGAGGTAAAGCATGGCGGACGTTACATGCGACGCTGGAAGACAACGGGTAGCTGAGGCGTGTGAGCATCGGAACATCCACCACAACCAACGCCCGGCCGCGAGGCCTGTTTACGCTGGCAGCGCCATTTTTGAACCCCCTATTGACTTATAATGGGGTCTGCCAGGTTTCTGCGGACCGCTGTCAAAAACACCGGATCTGCCAGCGGCCATATTGATGCAATAGAAATAGCGCAGTGGAGGAATTAGTCATGGCGGTCACAATCAGGTCATGTGACTGCGTGAGATCTGTACGGTCATTGTGACGGCCTCGGCGGCGGAGAAAGTTAGTAAAATATGGACTATTTCTGGGACATTGCTTAATTGCAGAAATATTGCAGTTTTTTAGCAGCAGAATTTGGCGCAAACAACATCAGCGATGTGAATAAGGGTTCAAGAAACGCCGCCAACACGCCGCAGAACAATCCACCGCGCGAGGCCAGGCTCACCGACCGCGTGCTCATTGCGTATCACCGCGCACAACACGCAGCAGCAAAACCCCACGGACTTCAATCACGCCGTCTGACGCGAAGCGGGCGGAAAAAAACAGCAGCAGGCAGTATATTGGCGCCTATTAGATTACACGCCAAGACAGTGTGTGGGGGCTGGCGGCACGCGCATCATTGTGTTACATACACGGCACGCTGGCACACACAGTCATGTGACCCTGAGGCTCCTGAGATTCGATTGGGCGAACAGTCTGATTTAATTGCGCTTTTTAGATGACAATCAACCGTTCAAGTAGATGAGTGATTAAAAAAACGGATTGCACGCGTCTGATGCGATTGTGATCTGTTTTGATAGAATGTAACCATGGCAACCCTAAAAACGTGCAGAACCTTTAATGATATCACAAGTCTTTTGTTCTCGTGTAAAAATCGGATACAAAACACATGAAAAATCTCATGGAAAAATTTCAGAAACGCAAAAAAAAAATGCATGCAAATGGCGCAAAAACGAACAAGGCAAAAAACTGAAGGTCCCTGTGTGAATGAGCCCCTGCAATACCAAAGTAGGCCACTGCAATAAGGACAGAGCTATCTGCTCGTGGCCCGAGGACCAGTGGAGCGGAGACCCCTGCTGGTCATCAGTAGTAAAAGCCCAGACAACCCCTTTAAGACAGGAACGCTTCTTGCAGCAACCTTACTTTAAATTTACGCCATTACCTTAAGACAAAGACTTTACGCCCGTTTATTTTTGACCTTGGGGTAATGCACATTTTTATGCGTTTTTTCCCCGCCTGCTGCTGCGCAGTGCGGCTGTATTCACACGGCTGGGCGCGGTATCGGTCCGAGAAGCTTGGATCAATATCGCACTTGTGGGCTCATCGCTATTGGACGGCCCTCGCCCGGAGTCAATGTATCAGTCCGTCTGCCCATCACCGCCCCTATAAAGGTGAACATGGCCGCCGGCGTCTTCTCCGGCGCGGTGACATGCGGTCGCCAGGAATGTGTGAGATCGGCTTTCAATAATATTTTACTGGTCTATTGTGGGAACCTGTTACTTCCGCGAGGCTCCACGAGAAGCTCCGGACGATTTCACACCTAGGCGCTCGCGTCCTCTTGGCGAGCCAGCGGCGAGGAGCTATGCTTTGATCTGCGCTCCACGGAGCGGCCCCCGCCACCCGGATTCAGGCGCTCAGGAAGAGCAAAGTGTTTATTTCCGGGTGTAAATATGTAAGTAAAGCTTAATGCTTGTATAACGGAAAGTTCTGCAGCGTTCTGATATTCCTCCTCATTGGCACAATCTGCGCTTGCTGTCAGTGAATGAACACATTAGTGTTTCAGAGGCTGAACCCCCGTACAGAGCATGCAGCTCTCAAACTCTTGAGATGTGACATCCGCTCCACTGTATCTAAAAGGAGCCACATCGCCCTCAGTGCCAGTCTCCGGCCGGTTGGCATCTGCAGCTCCTCTGCAGACTTATGTGTCTCCAGGATGGCAGACCAAAGGCGAACCAGGTGTACTTACTGAATGTAAGCATGCCTCCCAACCAGCTCAGCAGGACAGTCCTGGATTTGGGGACTGTCCCTCCAGCCCACTCATTCCTGAGTACAGCTATCATGTAATCACTGTAGCCAATCACTGGCCTCGTCCGTACCAACCCTGAGGCTGAGGAATGGCTGCAGCAATCATGTGATCACTCTAACTGGCGCTATTACTGTACAGGGGTCACTATGGGGCGCTATTACTGTGCAGGAGACACTAAGGTGCACTATTTCTGTGCAAGGGGCACTATTACTATGAAGGGGGCACTAAGGGGCACTATTACTGTGCGGGGGACACTATGGGGCATTACTGTGAAGGGGGCAAGAAGGGGCACTATTACTTTCCAGGGGTCACTATGGGGCGCTATTACTGTGAAGGGGGCAAGAAGGGGCACTATTACTGTGCGGGGGACACTATGGGGCTCTATTACTGTGAAGGGGGCAAGAAGGGGCACTATTACTGTGCAGGGGTCACTATGGGGCACTATTACTGTTTAGAGGCACTGTGCTGGGGGCACTATTACTATGAAGGAGACAGTAAGGTGCACTATTTCTGTGAAGGGGGAACTAAGGGGCATTATTACTGTGAGAGCATCAGTAAGGGGCGCTATTACTGTGAATCGGGCAAGAAGGGGCACTATTACTGTGCAGGGGACACTATGGGGCACTATTACTGTAAAGGGAGCAAGAAGGGGCACTATTACTGTGCAGAAGACACTATGGGGCGCTATTACTGTGCTGGGGGCACTATTACTGTGCATGGGTCACTATGGGGCACTATTACTGTGAAGGGGGCAAGAAGGGGCACTATTACTGTGCTGGGGGCACTATAGGGAACTATTACTGTGAAGGGGGAACTAAGGGGCATTATTACTGTGAGAGCATCAGTAAGGGGCACTATTACTGTGAATCGGGCAAGAAAGGGCACTATTACTGTGCAGGGGACACTATGGGGCACTATTACTGTAAAGGGAGCAAGAAGGGGCACTATTACTGTGCAGAAGACACTATGGGGCGGTATTACTGTTTAGGGGCACTGTGCTGGGGGCACTATTACTGTGCATGGGTCACTATGGGGCACTATTACTGTGAAGGGGGCAAGAAGGGGCACTATTACTGTGCTGGGGGCACTATTGGGCACTATTACTGTGAATCGGGCAAGAAGGGGCACTATTACTGTGCAGGAGACACTAAGGTGCACTATTTCTGTGCAAGGGACACTATTACTATGAAGGGAGCACTATTACTGTGGTAGCATCAGTAAGGGGCGCTATTACTGTTAGTGTCACTGTGAAGGGGTCTCTAACAAGAACTGTTGCTGTGAGGGAACACCAATGGGCCTGGCTTAGCGTAAAAGGAGTGTGGCCTGGCATGGAGGTATGAATTTGGGGAACAGATGGATCCCAGTATGGCCTTCTCAGACTATACAGGGTTTACGGATTGTAAGTTGTGAGACACACAGGTCTGCAGAGGAGCTGTGTACACAAAACGGTAGGAGGTTTTCATGGCTGTGTGCATAAAGCTTCAGTGATGTAACGTTGCAGCCAGCGCAGTAGATGAGTAACAAACACTTGGTATCCAGGCTGGGAAACACGAACATCTCACGGCTCATTAACGGCCTCAGACATCCGCTGCCCTGGAAGTGGGTATAATTGATGCCCGTTGTCACCCAGCTAGAACTTGTGACCCGCCGTCCTCTGGCCAGGGCTGGATCGCATTGCTGGATTCCAGGGATTACATGCCACACAGTTTCCTAGAGCTCATGTGTGGATGATGATGGAAGTTGTGTCCTTGGGACTGAAATGGCGATGGGCAGGGGTCTCCGCGGCAAAGCCCCCACTGATAGCAACCTATTCCCTATCCTGTGGAGGGGGGACTTGAAATTATGGTATAACCTCTTTAAACAATTTCTTGCCTGAAGCCTGACTGACCGACTACTTGAAGGAAGCCTCAACTTCTCTATCGACTCCCCAAATGACTGAGATGTTGGGAGTTGTAGTGTAGCAGCCAGGGGTTAATCCTGCAGCCCATGGGAGGCAGCACTGTACAAATACTCTCAAGTGTTTGTGTGGGTCTTGGAGATGTGAGATTCCTTCAAGGCGAGTGACATGAAGACCTCTTTGTCCGCCCCCACCGACCGCAGTCCTCGCGGACGTCTCCAGAAGAGAGGAGCATATGACCAGACTGTTAGGAGGTGTTGGGACCAGTGGATGGGGGAACACAAGGTGACCGGGCTCAAGACGCCCCCTACAGACCACCAGTAGAGAGGAGCATCTGACCAGACTGTTAGCAAGTGTTGGGACCAGTAGGTGTGTGAGAGCACACAAGGTGACCGGGCTCAGGACGCCCCCTACAGACCACCAGTAGAGAGGAACATCTGACCAGACTGTTAGGAGGTGTTGGGACCAGCGGATGGGGGCACATAAGGGGACCGGGCTCAGGACGCCCCCTACAGACCACCAGTAGAGAGGACCGTCTGACCAGACTGTTAGGAGGTGTTGGGAACAGTGGATGGGGGCACACAAGGTGACCGGGCTCAGGACGCCCCCTACAGACCACCAGTAGAGAGGAGCATCTGACCAGACTGCTAGGAGGTGTTGGGTCCAGTGGATGGGGGCACAAAGGTGACCAGGCTCAGGATGCCCTCTACAGACTACCAGTAGAGGAGCGTCGGACCAGACTGTTAGGAGGTGTTGGGACCAGTGGATGGGGGGCACACAAGGTGACCGGGCTCAGGACGACCCCTACAGACCATCAATAGAGAGGAGCGTCTGACCAGACTGTTAGGAGGTTTTGGGACCAGTGGATGGGGGCACACAAGGTGACCGGGCTCAGGACGCCCCCTACAGACCACCAGTAGAGGAGCGTTGGATCAGACTGTTAGGAGGTGTTGGGACCAGTGGATGGGGGCACACAAGGTGACCGGGCTCAGGACGCCCCCTACAGACCACCAGTAGAGAGGAGCATCTGACCAGACTGTTAGGGATGTTGGGACCAGTGGATGAGGGCACACAAGGTGACCGGGCTCAGGACGCCCCCTACAGACCACCAGTAGAGAGGAGCGTCTGACCAGACTGTTAGGAGGTGTTGGGAACAGTGGATGGGGGCACACAAGGTGACTGGGCTTAGGACGCCCCCTACAGACCACCAGTAGAGAGGAGCATCTGACCAGACTGTTAAGAGGTGTTGGGACCAGTGGATGGGGGCACACAAGGTGATGGGGCTCAGGATGCCCCCTATAGACCACCAGTAGAGAGGAGCGTCTGACCAGACAGTTAAGGGGTGCTGGGACCAGTGGATGAGGGCACACAAGGTGACCGGGCTCAGGACGCCCCCTACAGACCACCAGTAGAGAGGAGCGTCTGACCAGACTGTTAGGGGGGGGTTGGGACCAGTGGATGAGGGCACACAAGGTGACTGGGCTCAGGACGCCCCCTACAGACCACCAGTAGAGGAGCGTCTGACCAGACTGTTAGGGGGGGGTTGGGACCAGTGGATGGGGGCACACAAGGTGACCGGGCTCAGGACGCCCCCTACAGACCACCAGTAGAGGAGCGTCTGACCAGACTGTTAGGGGGGGTTTGGGACCAGTGGATGAGGGCACACAAGGTGACGTGGCAGAATCCACCCTTAAGGTTTTCCACGTCTCGGACTGTGGCAGTAATCCGCAGCGATGCAAATATCTCACCACAGATCCGCAGGTGTATTCAGCTCTGTTCTGATGCAGAAAGCTGCGACATCAGTGTGAAGAAATGCGACTTTCTTTTCCATATGTGAAATGGTCACCAGATAGACAGCGCCGCGGTCCCCATTCAGTGTTGTGGGATGCAGACTCGCTGCGAACATACCCTCAGGGCTCCTGCAGGCACAGAGACTTCCCCATAGAAGTCTATGAAGGTGCGCAAATGTGCACGAAATGCGTGTGCAAATGCCCGATGCACTGTGAAAAAAGGAATACGTCTGGACCTCATTAGGCTCAATAGCCTTTTAAGTCGCGGCGGGGGGGTGTACCGCGCCCATGTAAACTGCGAGCGCAAGAAGTACAGTAATATGCGCTAAAAGGAGCAGAAGCACATCGTTCGTGGCGCAAATGTGTTGCACTTAGCTGAGCGTTTTTTTGCCCATAGTCTTGTGTGAGGGGCCCGAGGGGCTGGGCACGCTTTTAGTGTCTAAGCGAATGTTTACACTTAGCGAAAAGGCTTCGGACGTTACTGTGGATGTTCTGCATCCCAATCTGCACCCTTCATCTGGTGACCATGCCCTAAAGGCAGACAGAATACTTCCATTCACTGACAGCAGGCAGGAGTCCCAACAAGGGAATGTTCACGCGGAGCGGATTTTGGTGTTAATCCACAGCAGGTTTCACCCTTCCAGTCGCGGGGATGTGCGGTCGGCGGTCACGGGGGCGTCGATCCGCGTCAATGGTGCGGGTTTTGACATGGATTTGGTGGGAATTTCCTGCTGTGGTAAACCGTCCCCAACCTCCGCGCCGCGTGACCGCGCCGATGGCGACTGATTGGAGAATGTATTAAGGGCTGCACGACGCAACTCTGGCGTAAGAAAAAAAGTCAATTTACGTCTCACACCACAGTTGCAGAATAATGTGTGACTTTTTGCCCAGCGGGCTGGGCATAGCGGAAGGGAACAGGGCCTCCAACACATTCCCTATAGCTGGCATAGATTATGGCGCAAGTCTACGCCAATTTACAACTGGCGTCGCTTTGAATGTCTGGTGCATGGGCAGCGAAAGCAAAAAACGCCATTCCTAATAGATATTAAAAAGCTGTACGCATCTTGCTGCCGTGAGGCTACGGTGCCCACCAAGACGTGCCAGGCTTAGTGCCAAGGTTGCCAACCGCTATTATAATGACTGCGTGTTTCCCATAAAGGTGGATCACCAGATCCTTGCAGGGTTAGCCCCGTCTGACAGTTCTCTGCGGGTTGGCGCTGGTTCCGGTGGTTCTGCGGTGAGCCGCTCTGCTGCTGGCGATGACTACATTGTGCACATTTTTGGAGGCTGGATCAGCTGTTAACCCGTGGGGGGGGGGGGGCCTGGGTGAGACGCTCCTCTGGATCCGAGGGGATTGGGTTTGCTGCAGCAATCACACGCAGACCGCAGAGGCTCCCAGCCGCAGGGTGTATCTGCTGGTGTTACGCGGACGCCATGGGTGAGGCTGATGACAGAGAGCACAAGGGAACCGATGCGTGACGCTCGTTAATTGTGTGCAGCACAATCCTCCATACCAGCTGCGCCACTGTGGCAATTGCTTGTATGGCAACTACTTGTAAACTGCTACGAACTTTGATCCCCCACTAAGCAGTGGTCCCAGCGGTCGGGCCCTCATCAATCTAATGTTTATTAGCTATCCGGCTAATGAGCGCTGTTGGCTGGAATATCCCTTTAAGGATAACTTTTAATTGGTAGCAGTCTGTTGCATAAATACTCACACCCCTAAAATGTATTCAAGGGGGGGGGGGGGGTGCGTCCAGCGGTCGGACCCTCAGCAATCTAATGTTTATTAGCTATCCGGCTAACGAGCGCTGTTGGCTGGAATATCCCTTTAAGGATAACTTTTAGTCTGTAGGGGGTGCGTTCTGCGGTCAGACCCTCAGCAATCTGCGGCCGCTAATGTACAAGTTCTGTGCGGTTTGGCGATGCGCGATGTATTAAAACATTGTTTCTAATGGGTTCACTCACACGGCATGTTTTGTCTCGCAGGGCGGAAAAACGGAAGCGGGTATTATGGGACTTGCAACGTGCGGCGTCTGACAGGTTGCGCAGCGGCGGGGAGTTTGCGTGCTGTGCGCGTTGCGCCTGGCGATCTTGGACCGTGTGAATACATTACCCATCCAGCGGACGTGCGATTGGCTCCATTAGCTGGGATGTCCCTTTAAGGATAATTACGGGTCCGTGGCATGAATCCATTAATCCAGCGGGGGTCCCAGCGGTCAGACCCTCATCATCATACCTGCTGGGATATCCCTTTAAGGATCCTTATTAATGACTGGCAGTCCGTTACATAAATATTTCTTTGCATTCCTGACAACCCGCCGCCTGACACCATTAGACGGGCATCGGACCTTCTAACACAGCAGGGACCCCCCGTTATCGCTCGCCGTTCGCTGCGGTTACCAATCATGTACGTCAAAACACCGCGCCGGCCAGCGATGGCTTCATGTACGGGGCGCGGGGCGACCTTCTGCTAGTTTGTATCTCGCTGTACGGTTGGAGGCCGGCGATAGCGACAAACTGCGGATGAAGAGTAACGCATGCCTGTCCGTTGTGTCCCCACAGTGATAAGAGCCAAGGTCGTGGGCAAGAAGCTGATGAACGACGGCCCCTTCGGGACCATGCGCTACACGATAAAACAGATGAAGGTAAGAAGCTATGTGGTGGGGGGCACAGAGGATGCTAGGAGAGGGGGGCGCTGATGTAGGAGGGGGGGGGCGCGGGCGCTGATATACGGGGGGGCACCGATGTAGGGGGGCATTGATATACGGGGGGGGGGGGCGCTGATGTAGGGGGGGCGCTGATATAGGGGGGGCGGCGCTGATATACGAAGGGGGCGCTGATATACGAGGGGAGGGCTGATATACAGGGGGGGGCGCTGATATACGGGGGCGTTGCAGGGTAGCCATATGACAGGGCTGCCCATATGGAGATATATAGTGGCAGGGTCAGCAGCACTAGTGATGTCACCCGCAGACCCCCTGTGACGTCAGGCGGGTGTTATCAGCTCCATGTGCTGACCTCATACACGGCTATTTAACCCTGCAGACCCCCCGAGACCCCCAGAGGGCGGACGTGCTGTAGCGCTCTGATTAGGTCATGTGTTTACAGGGTCCGTAAACAGATGAAGTCAGCGGCCTCGCCCCTCCGCAGAGGTCTGCACTGGGTTAGGGTGGTCTCGCCGTTCTGCGTCCAACCTGTGACATTCTACATTTTAACGCTTCTGGGCACATAAAACGATTTTCCGCTGCACATAATAAAACGGGACGGATCGTTCCTGGTCCCGGGAGGCTGCCGGCCCGCAGACAGGAGTGGCAGAGCTGTCGCTGCCAATCCTCCCTTAGTAGAAGAGTCCAAATCCAGTCTTCTTAAAGGAGCACTGCCATTGTTTTCTGTTATCAGTCATTTCAGGCGGACTAGCTCCAGCGCTGAAGGAGGCATTTCCATCCACTTATAACGCTCCTGCACTATTATAAGCTGATGAGGGAACACGCTGTGCCTCTCCGTGGCTGGTCAGGGGATCCTTCACACACTCAGGGGGCACACGCACCTGTTACCTGCCCTCAGGGAGTTCGGGCTTCCTATGTGTGTGTGTGTATATATATATATATATATTATAGTCAACTTTGGAGAAGTAACATCAAGGTGATTCCAAAAATGGGAACAAAAAGACCCCAGACCCCTCTTCATATAGAAATGCAGGACCTGACACCCCCACCCTTGTATACTGACCCAGGCTAGAGACAACCTATATATAGATTCCAGGCCAGACCCACCCTATAGACAGATCAGACCACCCCTGTATATGGAGCCTGGACTAAATCCTCCCATATACAAACCACAGATCAGGCCTCTCTGTATACCAAGACCAGACCCACACTATATACAGACCTCAGCCCAGCCCAGACCCATCCTGTGGACAGACCCCAGATCTGACCACTCTTGTAATCAGACCCCAGTCCAGACACCGGACCCCATATACAAAACCCAGATCAAACCACCTGTATGGAGACCCAAGGTCAGACCGACCCTATCTACAGACCAGACCCCACCATGTATACCAACCCCAGAGCAGACCCGCCCTGTATACAGACACCTCTATAAACAGAACTCAGACCAGACCCCCCTGCCACACTCCTATACAGACCCCTGTCCAGACCCACCCTGAAGACAGACCCCACCCAAGCACCACTGTAACAGAGCTCGGACCAAACCCAACCTGTACATGGACCCAAGGCCAGACCCACCCTGTAGGCTCCAAACCGGTCCACAGACGTCCCGTTTAGATCTCACACCAGAGGTTCAGCTACTCACCTTTCCCCATCCCTGCGCCTCCCAACGCTCCCGGGTGTGCTTCCAGGAGTTCGAGTCTACGCTCCTTTTTCCAGACCTCTCCATGACAAGTATGATATATAGGGGTCTCATCTGTTGTATCTGGACAGCTGGCATCTAATATGACGGCCATCCCATCATTGGGATGGTCACCAGAGATGAGCGAACGTACTCGTTAAGGGCAATTTCGCAATCGAGCATCGCTATTTTCGAGTACCTGGCTACTCGGGTGAAAAGATTCGGGGGGGGGGGTGGCGTGGTGGAGAGGGGGGTAGCAGTGGGGAACAGGGGGAGCTCTCTCCCCCTCACTCCCCTCTGCAACCCCCCGCTCACCCTTGGCGCCCCCCGAATCTTTTCGTCCGAGTAGTCAGGTACTCGAAAATAGCGATGCTCGATTGCGAAATCGCCCTAAACGAGTACGTTCGCTCATCTCTAATGGTCACCCAGCTTTTTGGGAGTCCTGAATAGCAAATCAGCCCAGGTAGGCAGGAATTACTTGTCAGACCTAGGCAGTCATAGCCAATATTAGGGGGAATGGTTCATCGATGTCAGTCATTCAGCCCGTCAGACCTGGGGGGATAATCCGGCTCTTCTGCACCTCTGATCTGGGACTCCAAAATATGGATGGGGTTAAAGGATTTGGCTGCGGCCACCCCCAGTCATGAGGCTGGCTTATTTCCTCACCAAGAAACAGAGGAGAGTAATACTTTGGCACAAAGTCTACAAAACCTGCAACTTATTAAGGGAATAAAGCTTCAGGGAGTAAGGAGCGGGACACGGGCCGTCTGGGTAACAATGGCGGTATTTATCTACAAAGCCGGGGGGCTCAGTCAAGGGGGGGCCGCGATATGATGATTATGAGATTCAGCTGCGCTGGTGGAGGAGAAAGGCAGAGGTTCTGTTGTGCCGAAGAAGATTTCCAGATAGGGAGATTTGCTACAACGTTTGCAACATTGTATCAGTGGCTGGAATTGTCAGATGTAGCAGAGTTGAATTCGTCATTGGGTATAACTCATGATATGGTTTTGCACAGAACTGCAGGTAGGCTAGGGCCACACTGGCAGGTTAGTGGATGTAGCCCCATGGTGGGTTCGCTATGTTACCATGTGATACTGTACTAGGGCTGGGACAAGCGATCTGTAGATTTGGGTATTTCAGCAAGTTGCAACCAACTCCTGCATAGAGTTTATGCATCTCTACGGCCGACGATATTGCAGTTTGACCATAGATCCATTAGGACGCTCGGCTGTAGCGGTCACCTGGCCCCAGCGTTACAGACGTTGTACCAAGATTGCAAGTTTTCCCCTATTTATAGGATAGGGAATAACTTGCTGACCCCTGCTGAGACTCCCTCTGGCTGATCCCAAGATTGGGGGTTCCATGTCCTGACTGCGGGGTTACTGCACCCCACGGAGTGAGCAGGAGACTGAAGTGGTAGAGGCTGTATCAGAGCATCTCCCCAAACTGACTCATGTCACCTAACGGGGTACAGCAGAGAGCAAGCAGTAGAGGTCAGGTGAAAGGCCTGCCACGGATGCTACCACAGCAGGTGAAACACAGAACGACGATACACCATGTGGAAGGAGAAGGAGGTTCCATTGCCACACGGGACTCTGCCTCTGAGGTTGATGACAGCGCCATGAAACGAAAAAAGGACAACGCTACAGGACACAGGAGACCGGTCTCCAGCCATCTAGTGTGCACACTGTAGGGACCATGACATATAGATGGATGTGGACTGGGGGGAAGGGGGGATTTAGCTGCAAAGGGACTGTAGTCAAACCCAGGAATTTGATGGGCCATTCAACATTACCTGAATTAGTAAGTGGTGCCATGTGTAGATACTTATCGTATAATGGTAGAGTTGGAAGGGACCTCCAGGGTCATCGGGTCCAACCACTGCTCAGTGAGGGATGTATTGGTGTTATGCCCCAGTATGTTACATGAGAACGATGGCCTACATTTTGTGTGGTCCTTAAGATGTATGTTTGCACCTACGGTGTGCAAGTCTGTGATGTCCGAATTATGCCGTGGGTCTCCAAAAGTACAGTAAGGCTGCTTTCACCTCTGCTCTAGAACTTCCATTCAGAAGTTCCCTTGAGATCCAGTACAAAATACCAGAAGAAAATGTTCTGCATGAAGGAGCTTTTCACCTGCTAAAATGCAGGACAGCTAGGTAGAAACCAAATGGACCCCATTGCACTCGATGGGGTCTGTTCAGTGCTGTCCACGTCCATCATAAGACAGATCGATTCCATCAGGGAATTCCCCTTTCCTGCTCCAATAATGGGACCCCAGAAGCAGATGTGAAAGCAGCCTTAGCTGAGTTATGGAGAGCGATAATAAGATCTCAGGATGACCAGATGCCTCCCATCGAATAGGAAAGAATGAAGCCAATAGGGTCTCAGGATGAGTAGAAGTAGAGAAAGACGTTTGAGACATTTAGGATGATGGATAATGTCCACCACTTACTCACCAGCAAAGAAAGATGCAAACAGATGTCTCATCAACCAAAATAGGAGGATGACATTTGTTGATCATATACCAGTGGTGCAAAGAAGTCCTCCTGGTGAGCATTTGTCTTGCACCAATGAATCTAAGAAGGTCTCAAGATGAGCACCTCTAGCCAACAAGTAGGGTAGGTATATCTGTCTTTATTCCTGCACCAGAAGAACATAGGGCATCTCCAAACGAACAGATATCTGACCAACCAACAGTTCTCAGGACACGAAAATGTCTCAGTGAGCAGAAGGGAAGGATGGTGTTACCCGGTCATGGGCCAAGAAGGAAAATAAGGTCCTGAGATGAGGAGAGGTCTTATTAACGAATAGGGTTGGTGTCCACTCATGCAACGGAAGAGCAGAGGAGTTCTCAGGACACATATTTGTCTTCCATCTAATAGAAAAGAATAAGACAAAGAAGGTCACAGGGCTAGTAGAAGCAAAGAAAAAAAAGACAATCAGACGTCTTATTACCTAATAAAGAAGGATGATGTCCACCAGTTACGCTCCAGCAAAGAAAGAATGAGCAGATGTCTTATCAACCAAAAGAGTTGAAGTTCTCTAGATAAGTAGAGGTTTTATTACTGCACCTAATAAAGAAGGATGACGTCCATTACGTATGCAGCAGCAAGATGAGCAGATGTCTCTCCAAATGAAAGTGGAAGTCCTTGAGACAAGAAGACATCTTATTACCTAATAAAGAAGGATGATGTCCACTGCTTATGCACCAGCGAATAAGCAAACGATGATGAGCAGATGTCTCACCTACCAAACTAGGAAGATGATGTTCTTTGTGCAAATAAGGTCTCATGATGTTCATTTGTCAGGACCAACGAAGCTAAAAGGGGCCTTAAGAAGGTCCCAAGATGAGCACACGTCTCGCTAACATGTAGGTTTGGTATATTACTTGTTTTCCATGCGCAAGACAACTCAGAATATCCAGATGTGTCACCAACCTAAGGTGTCTTAATAATCTAAAGGGACGTATGGTGTTCACTGGTCATGAACCAAAAAGGTAAAGAAGGTCCCAGGATGGACATATGTCTCATTAACCAATAGGGTTGCTCTCTACCCATGCACCAGATGTGCTGGAGAGTTCTCGAGATAAACATAGGTCTTCCATTTAAGAATGAAACAAAGAAGGCCTAGAAGAAGTAAAGTTAAAACGTTCTTGAGACAAGTTTTACTAGCTAATGAAGAAGGATGATGTCCACCTCTTACCCACCAGCAAAGAAAGATGAGCAGATGTCTCTGACCAAAATTGGAGGATGGTGACCATCGCTTACATGCCTGTGGAGCAAAAAAGGTCCAGTGACCAGAAGGGAAGGATGGCATTCATTGGTCATGCAACAATAAGGCTAAGAAGGTCCCAAGATGAGCATTTGTCTCACCAACATATAGGGTAGGTATATTGATTTTCACTCATGCACCAAAAGAGCACAGAACATCTCAGAAAAAGCAGATGTGTCACCAACTAAAAGGTCTCAGGACACAAAGATGTCTTAATGACCAGAAGGGAAGAATGGTGTTCATTGGTCATGGACCAAAAAGGGAAAGAGTGATGAGCAGATGTCTCACTAAACAATAGGGGTCTTCTAGACTTATGCACCAGAAGAATAGAGAAGACCTCGAGATGAATAGATGCCTCACTAACCAAAAGAGAAGGCTGGTGGTCTTCATTCATGCACCAACTTAAAGAACGTCTTAGAATAAGCAGATGTCTTGAAAAAAGAAGCAATTGCATTCATTACTCGTGCACCAATGGAACAAAGAAGGTTCCAAGTAATGTCTCTCAGCTTATAGGAGAGGGCTTTGTTCTGCCTTGGCCCAGGATGATCACCAACCTTCGGTGTTGATGAGTAGCGTGTGTGGTGTTAAGTTTTTGGATTTTGGTCTGTCCCAATGACTGTAAGTACAGATCATGTAGGAGATATTACGGTTACTAAGAACATTTGGAAGTCCTCCTAATCGCATGCAATGTTTTTACCGACATGTTAGACAAGAAAAGTTCTTGAAAAGTTGTATCAAGATTATCGAGGCCGATGATGTAACTGATGTCGACTCTGCATAGTCGTAAAATGACAGCTCCAAGAGCTCTGAGCGTGGCAGTCCACCAACATTCTACTCTGAAGTCACCATTGGCCACTAATAAAAGTTGCAGCGTCCACCCAGCGAGCCATCTGGGCCTGATAAGGAGAAAGCTGGGACTGATTAGCTTGTCAAGCACCCAATAAAATCAGACTGAGACTGATTAGCAGAACCGGGTTGTGAAGCGGACACCATTCTGAGGGTCAAAAAAATGAGCTCCACAATATCATAGTGCTACCAGTGTGCCATCTTAAGGTCGTTTTAGGGGGTGGCAAACAAGGCAATTGCCCAGGTCACACATTTCCTAGGGGGTCCGCATAGAGCAAACAAAAACCACCTAGTACTATGTAGTGGTGTGTGGTGGCTTTATCTGGGAACTATATGACAAGATGATGTAGAAACTGTCAGTATCATGTGGGAGCTATATGGCAGTATTATTTGGGAGCTATATGGCAGTATTATTTGGGAATTGCTATACAGGTGTATTACTTCTAACCATGACCGACATCCATATCTTAGCACGCTTATGCTATCTGTGTAACCCAGGTGTCAGTGGACTGCCGTGGGCTAGGCAAATAGCATGAGGCACTGAATGAACATTTGACGTGTTACAGAGGTGGTGTGGCGCCTGCCCCATCTGTATAGCGCAGTGTTATGTGGGAACTACATGGCAGTAATATGTAGGAGCTATACGGTAGTATTGTGTGGACTCTATTATTTGGGCATTAGACGGTGGTATTATGTCCCCTGTATATGGCAGCATTATCTAAGCACTATAAGGAGGTTTTATGTGACATGTATTTGGTAATTGACTAGGTGCTTTATAGAGGTATTATGTGAATTGCATTGGGTAGTATCTAGGCATTATATGGCGGTATTACGTGAATTGCATTAGGTAGTATCTAGGCATTATATGGCGGTATTATGTGGGCAGTATTTGGTAGTATTGTGTAGGCGATATATGGCGGTATTATCTGGCCTGTATTAGACAGTATTATCTTGACACTGTATAGTAGTATTATTTGGGATGAAATAAGAAAAAAAATGTCTAAATATGGCAAGGAGAGGAAGACTCCTTGTTTGTAGCCTCGGGCTGCATTTTCTTGTCTTCAACCTCTGCTATCCCATCACAAATACTCCCTAAACACACGCAGCTCCTGGCTCGTCTTATAGGTGGAAGACATCCAGACAATATGGAGCGCATATTTAGAAAGTTCATTCTGCAAATGTACATCTTTTTTCTTGGCAATGTTCATCAGAATGTATTGTTTGAAATTGACTCCTCGTGTTTCCTGATTCCCTACAGATGTACCGTGGCTTTAAGAAGATGCCTCATGTACAGTATATCTACACGGAGTCTTCAGAGAGCCTGTGCGGAGTCAAGCTGGAGGTCAACAAGTACCAGTATCTCATCACAGGTGGGCACTAGATCCTAAAATCCCATGTAAGTAGGCCGATCCTGATTGCCTCACCCCCTGTGACCACAAGTGTGGCGATGAGCGAACCAAAACGGTAGAACCCTATTTTGGGTCAAACTTTGCTAAAACACCTGAACATCAGGTGGTTCATCTTGGCTGATCCTGCTATGGAAGCGGATGCAAAAAGAAGGAAGAAGGAGAAAAAGACGAAAACCTGCTACAAAAAGGCAAAGGAAGAAGGAAAAAAGGTGGCAGAATAAGAAGAGGGGAAAAGGAAGGAAGAAGAAAAAGGAAAATAAAATCCTTCGTGCTTTTCATAATTTTTCCTTCTTTTTTTTCTTCTTTTTCCCTTTTACTTTAACTTTGCCCTAAAGCAGCTCACAAGTACTTAGATGCCCTCCTAGATGACCTAAGAGTGCTATACAGGGCTCTCAGACAGTGTTATACAGCAGTTTGGGGGGTCTTGGTGAAGTTGCGGTTTGGTTCAAACTAATTCTGGCCAAACCAAACTTTTGGCTGAACTTCGGTGAACTGGCTGAACTGAAGCTTTCAAACATTCGCTCATCACTACTCAATGGGTGCTGCCTTATTAGCAAAAGCTAACCATAGGATGGGGGCGCCAGGAGCCTCTGCCGTCGGTAGCTGAGCCGATAGTGGTGTCCAATAGCCCTCGAAAAGGGGCCGAATTCTTATCCTTGATAAAGAACAACTTTCCGTTTGCTACATACGCCACTGCCAATCCGAGATTTGGCAAGCCCAGGAAGCATGTATCTAGTGCCAATGTTTGTAGCTACCCCTCCTAGACGTGAAGGGAGCGCTCTTTTGGCCCATGCTGAGGACCTCCCCGGTCCGGGCTGTGAACATCGGTACTCGTTGGCGTTATCTGCGGCTGAGGGAAGGGCTCCATAGATTCCATCCACCCTCTTCATATCAAGCCAGCGAGAAAGTGATAACATACCTAAATATTCTTGGGGTCCTGCCCAAATATTGCACAATGAGGTGTTATCACAGGAGCAGCTCCCATGTAGACGTGAACGGTTTTATCAGCTTCAGGATTCTCCAAGTAGAAGGATTCACGGGCGGCTGTAGGGACACAGATCTGCGTTTTCTCAGGCAGAACGTGTTGAGTTCTTATGTCCGGTGAACGAAGCTCACGCGTCATTATAGAGAATGCCAACACGTTCTGCTTGAGAATGCCATCGCTCACATTGCCTGTAATGAAGAAACATCACTGTGCTAACATGAGAACGAATAAAGTTATGTTAAAATGAAGCCCGCCATTGTTTTTCTGGTGGAATTCTCTGCTCGCTTGATATATCACACACCTACCTTACAATTAGTACATTTAGAGCTGAATCCAATTGATGGCGGCATTCAAAATGGCCGTCATGTTGGTGACCTAGCCTAACAGGTTTTCCCCGAAGCTTATATGCAAAATTGGATCACACTTTTGGGAATATATATGTATTTTTAGGGGAAAATGTATTCTAACACACCTCATTTTCTTTCCCCTAGGGCGTGTATATGAGGGGAAGGTATATACTGGTCTGTGTAACCTGATTGAGAAGTGGGATAAGCTGACACTTCCCCAACGCAAAGGACTCAACCACCGTTACCACCAGGGGTGTAGCTGCAAGGTAAGGGGGGGCTTGTTTGCCCTTTATCTGGGGTGCAGTCTAGTCTATGTTCCCTACACAGAGTTGGCCTATTACACAGCTTGATAATCAGGCAAGAATGGTTCTGGGAATGCTCTTTTGTTGGATCATTGGGCTGTGTGAAGGTGCCGCCAATCAGATCACATCTTTGATGCGGCACATCATCCCGTGTGAATGGGGAGGGGGGGGGGGGGGTGCTGCAAATACTGATGAAGCTCATTCGTAAATGATCGAATCAACAATCATTTGTTTGCCAACATAGTTTGAATTAGACTGGTAGACAAGCGCCAATCCCGTTGATCGATGCCCTTATCGCCAGCACATCCACGAAGGTCAAAGGATCTTAAGTGTCACTCAGCAGTGGTAGAGAATGTCTTATTATTGGGACGCTATCACTTAGGCAGACCAATTCCGATAGTAACAACATACACTATATTGATTGTATGGGGACGCATATAAAAGGGGCCAAACTCCATTTCATCCACACTTTTTAATCTGGTGTTCTTAGAAAGAAAATCCTGCTGCCCCTACTATGTAAAGATGACCCACCCTGAGCCCACGACTGCCTCCCCGCCTGCAGGGCGTTGTGCTTCACAGAGCTGAGAAATGCTATTTTCCTGCCTGGATGACCTGATGCAGTTCTGCCTGCCATACAGTAGACTGCTCCGTCAGGTTGCACAGACCTGTTTTAGGTCCCTCCCACTCTAGTGGTCCCTCCCACTCTAGAGGTTCCTCCTATTTTAGATTTAAAGGAAACTTATCATCAACTATAAGAATCATAAACTAAGTTATAGTGCTTAAAGTTTAGGTGACATGGAGTCTGGGGGGCCTCTTTTCATACTCATGTAGCCCCTGTTCCTGCAAGGTCAGCACACACAGCAATCATGACTTGGAGGATGCCAGTAACTGCAGGTTACATGATGAGGGGGGTAGTGATTTCCCAAGCCTTGGGCGGTCCAGAAGCCGGGCTGAACTAGAAGAAGGGCTGGCGATGGGCTTTGTAGCCTAATAAAAGCCATGGGTACATTCTGCCTCTTCATACCTCAAGCAAGGATCAACACGTGAAAGACAAGAGCTCCAGTGAAGCAGATGGCAGAAGAGCTACTTCATTAGATGGCCTAGCGGGTGGCAGCTCGGGGGACAGCATGGATACGGGACTTAATCTGGTCACCAACAGCCTGTGGTAGTCAGTGAGGAACATGAGGTAGGCCCCAGCTGCAGGTCCACTCACCCTCCAGACTCTGCCCCAGTCCTGAAGAGCAGCCAGGTCATGGCAGCAGGCCTGGCACTAGGACATGGGTCGCCCGCTCCTTCCGTGTACCAAGAAATACTGCCGCCTACCCCTCCTCTATTGAGGCCGATCACTCGCCAAAGCAGGCATTCGTGTCCAACTACCCGTAGGCACTACTCTTCCACCAGGCCTCCTGCAATGGTGGTGGACGTGACTGGTAATGCTAGGCCTCGTCCCTAGGAGACTGCGGCGAGGAGCAGTTTGTACAGCCTTCCCAGGAATCTCTTTCTGCCCTTTCCCAGGGGACCTTTCCTTTACCCGATGCACAAGAAAATTTCCCATGTAACCGCAGGGACTGCATGGTTTCTGGTACACAAGGGTGGCCGCCCCGAACACAAGGTCAGACATCCGGTGAGGTGTTACCTGATACTTTACAGGAGTACATACAGGTGTCCATATCTTCATCATTGGCTGCCTTTTGCCCGCTCCTGGCTGGTTTTGCAGGGCAGCCTGTTCTCACACAGGAACCAGTGTGCGGGAGCGACACCACTATGAGCAGCGCCGTCACTGCCTCGGCACGAGGAAAAGAAAGGTCTTGAGCCAGACACTGCTCTCCTGTCTCCGTCTTGCAGATCTCGGGGAAGATCACTCTTGTTGAGGAAGATGGCACAGAGACTGACAATGGCAGCGGGGTGGCTCGCCTGCCTGGTCTGAACATCGAACGGGCGAGTGGTCCAGAAGCCAACGATCTTTGTCATCATCTCATTTTTCCTTGCCATCCTCTAAGCCATAGTCTGGCTCATCCTGGAGGCCACATCATCCCAGGAAGCAGTCAGAGCATCAGTAGAACTGATCCCACATCAGGGCGCAAGTGGTCCCAAGAGGTGTCTTTGGTTCACCTACTAAGCGGAGTACTGTCTGAGGGTCTTTTCAAGATGAGATCACTTGCTTCGATGCATGGCTTCATCCAGAAATGGTCTCTGGTGGAGATATTTTCTTCCTCAAAGAGTATTTTGAGCGTCAGCAAGACGAGGAGATTGTTCCTCCCTGCCACAGCTGTTAAAGTTCTCAGCCTGCTAATGGCCACGAATAGTCCATGACAGACTTGATCTTTTGGGACACTAATTTTTACGGAGTTGCCCCTCTGGGCACTCATTTCTCCAATGAGGTTAGGAAATATATTTGGTATCAGGAATTTGTTGGCGTTTGGTCCCTAATCTCAGTGGATCATATTGCATCACCATTGGTGCCTGTTGGCTGTCCAATGACTAACATTGCTGTTCCTTGCGAATTGCAGTCTGTTTCCATAAATCCAAGCAGCCCCCGAGAGCGGACACTTTAGAGAACACTGGTGAGCATCAATGAAATGGGCCTTGGGTAGCCCTGTACCCCAGGAGATTGGAAGCAAAAGTACTAAGTGAAGGGTCTCAGGCGGGATTTTACATCCCACATGATCGCTCACTTGTTTAGTTTCTTTAGCTGTTAACCTAAAATTAGTGGGGAAAAAATTGCCAGTAGCCCGGGAAAACCTTGCAAAGGAGGTCGAATTTGGTAGGATGTCTGGCCCGTTTTCAGAACTTCATTTCTTCAATCTCAGGGTATCCCCTCCTGGCCTGGTCCCCAAAAGGAAGGGGACAAATAGTTGGTTCATCATCTATGTTTTCCTCATGGGGTTTTGTTTAATGATAGCATATGCATGGAAACAGCTAACATGTCTGACATGTCTTTTGATGTGGCAGTAGAATGGGTACAGCAATCGGGCACTGGTACATTATTGGCGAAATCCAGTATTGAGTCAGCCTTTCACTTACTCCTGGTGAATCCAGACTGCTTTCACCTGCTTGGGTATCAGATGGATGATGTTGTATTGTGACATGTGCTTGCCCATGGGATGATTCGTTTCCTGTTATTATTTTGAAGTTTTTGCATCTTTCTGGAGTTGGTGGTTCGTACGGAAAACAGGCATCCCGTGGGTCATAAGCTACTTGGATGACTGTTTGTCGGCCCTGGTGACAACAGGACATTCTCTCGTCAATTGTCTTTGGCAACCAAGAGTTCAAAACTGGAGCCTTTTATCCATGCCACAGGAGTATGCAGGAGGACCGGCATGTGTGGTGGGTTTTTCAACAGACTTTGAATGGCCAGACAGTTTGTCATGACAGAAGTCACTAATGTTGATCTTAACCTCATGGTGGATGCGTTGGGTACTGCTGGTTTTGCGGCGATTTTTGGTGTTCATTGGCATAAGGCAACCTGGCCGGAGTCTTGGATGCACCTTGGTTTGACACAGACCTTACGTTGTTAGAATTGTTTTTGATCATCGTCTCAGTGGAATTGTGGGACAATTTTGTGACGAACAAGCGCACCCGTTTCTGGGCTGGTATAAGATGGCAGTGGTGCAGGTTGTGAACACTCTTTCTTCTGGTTCTCTGGTTGCTCTATCTAGTTCTCAAGTCTTTACAGCTTAACATCTGCTTTAGGGCGTCACATTTTCCCGATGTACAGAACAGAACAGCTGATGCTTTGTCTTATTTCCAGATGTCAACCTTTCAGGAACTACATCCGGAAGCAGATGAGGACGGGCATCCTTGCCTCAAGCGCTTATGGGCCATCGTCGAGATCAACTTGCAGAGCTGCCAAAAAACTCTGTAGTTCCGCCAACATGGAAGCGTCATTCAAAAGTGCGAAAAGCCTAGCTGGATGTGGCAGGCAGTGACTATCCCAGTGGGTTACTTCCGACGCCTTGAAGCTACATTAGATTACCTGGTTCATCGTCGTTAGTCTGGGGTGTCTTCAGCAGTTGCTAGCAAACAGCTTTGGGCATTGCATTCATGTTGAAGCTATGGGGTCTCCAAAAGAGTTTGTGGCTCTTCAGGTCCTCAATGATTGGAAGAAGGAGGCCGCGGAGCGGGATAAGAGCCAGCTGGAGTCCTTCAACTTATCAACTAGACTTCTATAGGTAATCGTGGCGGTCAGCACGGACGCCTATGAACGTTCTGGTCACCCCCAGCTCTAACAAGCCAAGTGGTTTATTTGTTCAGATGTTGTGTTGTCAGAAGATGTATGAAGGTTGTGTATTCGTCAATCAAAGACCGATAAGGACAGAAGTGGTTTTTGGCGATTGGTTCGTCCTCTCAAGGAAAATTTTATCTGGTTTATTTAATAAAGAATTACTGTGGAGTAACTGGGGCTTAGTTTTTAGCTAACATCGATGGTCGGCCACTTACGCGTTTTCAATTTCATGCGGTTTTCAAAACCTGTCTGGTCACATTCGATTTCAGAATGCATTCATTCATAATCGGGGGGGGGGGGGGGGGGGGCTAAAGTAGCGGACAGATTGGGGTTAGGAGAGTAAGATCAAGCAGGTGGGTAGATGGAGTTTTTATGTCCACCCTGACTTGGTTTTGAACTAATTTGTGTAAGTTTCTTTGTTTTTTTACAGAAGTTAACCCAGCACGGGTTTGGATCTTTGGGTACTTTTTAATTCATTGGGCAGCTAGAAGAGCAGCTCTATTGGAATCAACTTGGGGTTGTCTTCTGTGAAAGTGCATTGGAATGGCGTAAGGGCTTAACAGTGGATCCATGTGCTGCTACAGGTCATCTCAGCCAGCAAAGATTTTAGGTCCTTAGCTATGTTGATGTAGCTGCATGTTGATGTCCGCGTCTCCAGGTTCATCAGATGGGGGCGGTATGTCTCTTCACCACCATGCGCTAGAAAGGGATAATGGGGACCTCCTCATGGCTGATGGAGTTTATTTGAACCTCATTAGTTTAGACCTTATTCTATATTCTATCCGATTAGCAGGACGGAGTGGAAAGGACTTAGAGGTGCAAGGTGGGGATGGTCGGAGATCCAATTGATTCTCATCGGCTTCCTCTTTGGCGGCTGGTTTCCTACCCTGAAGATGGTCCTCATCCCTACATGCACGCTGTTTTGCAGTGGGTTTTTCGATATTAGGAAAGAAAGCGTCAATGTTCCAGTATTTCTTCCCCTTCACAACGGTGTGTTTTTTCCTCTTTATGCTTAGATTTGCTAATAAAAGCTGTGTCCGTCCTCCTCTGCCATCAAACTGTGTTTCTAGTATTATTTTAGGGTCGTTCTATAAGGTTCTCCACCTGTGCTCCCATCGGGGAGCAGGAAAGGGGAATCCCCACATCCAAATGGGTATTCGGTGGTTCCAACGCAGATGTGAAACCGTCCCAAGGCTCCAAGAATAAGGGAGGTGGTGGTTACTATATGTGCAGTCTCCTCAGAAGACTGTGTGTGCTGCCTTCGCTGGGGGACACGGCAGGAACAGGGGATTGGGCGAGTATGGAAGGAGGCTCCCCAAACTCCTTGTCCCCTAGACTGTAGGCACCATAACTTGGAAACATGAAGTTCTGACTGCTATAAAGTAGACTGCTTCTTAAGGCTGCACAGACGTGTTTTAGGTCTCGCCTACTTTAGATTTAAAGAATCGTGAAGTTTTGTCGACTGATTCTTCAGGTGGCACAACTTGTTTTAAGTCCCTCCCACTCAAGAGGTCATTCACATTTTAGAGTCAAAGAAACAAAGTTCTGTCTGGTATAGAGTAGACTGCTTCTTCAAGCTCCATAGACTTGTGTTAGGCTCCTCCCTCTCAAGTAACACCTCCTTCTTCACATTGGATACTGAGAGGGCGGGTTGGAGTAAATATTATATAGCACAGTACACTGAATACAAGTTCCTGTAACGGCTCCCCTTTCTTTATTACAGATCAAGCCTTGCTATTACCTCCCGTGTTTCATCACATCGAAGAGCGAGTGTCTGTGGACAGATTTGCTCTCCAACTTTGGCACCCCCGGCTACCAATCTAAGAATTACGTCTGTGTCAAGCAGAAGGAAGGTTACTGCAGTTGGTCCAGAGGATGGACTCCACAAGACAGATCCGTAATCAACACCACGGACCCCTGAGCCCGCCGGCACTGTGGCCCACAAACTGTAAAAGGACAGTAACCCTGAAATACATATTGGCAATGAAATTAGTGCCTGATTTCTTGCTACAATTAGCACTTGGAACACATAAGTCTTTACCATCATACTGAAAGTATATTTTTAATCACTCTCTTTTATTTTTTTGTAATTTTTTTCGATCACCCATTTAAGGCAGATTGTGTGCGGGGTTCTCTTGGAAAGTCTTGCTCCATTTTCTTTTCCTTCCTTCTATGAATGGTCCATTGGGCTCACTGCTACAGACTGTTAGAGAAATCTGATTGGGTAAGATAAATACAGAGAAACTGAAAATGGGGTAACTTCCCTTTTGGGGAAATCCTACTATGGTGAAACAGTGCTGTGGATTTTTTTTTTCACTTGCAGTTCAACCTCCTGCCACAAGAGTTGCTGTGTTAGAAAAAGATATTAGATCTGCTCTCTAGAGAGCATTGACTTTACATAAATACAATGTAAGAGCATTTGGGGAAGGTGGGGTCAAGGAGCATAAAACAGGGGAGTGTTTTAGATATTTCAATGTGAATGATAAAAAATGTTGGACCAGGTCACTCTCACATCTTGTTTGTGAGACTAACTATGTGCTTAGTGGCAGGATAGAATGATGGTAATAACTGTCCGTGTGTAATGCCTTGCAGGTCTGGGCAGAACTAGCCAGAAACAATGAAATAAAAAATAAGCTATTTTCGATGACTATGAAGGTTACAGTGACCCTGGCTGTAATGTGTATAAGGGCCACAGATTCTGATGCAGTGCCCTCTTGTGGCCCGGAGTTATATAGAATATTTGAACTTGTTGTATTACTGCCTAGACAATACCTTTATATTGGAGGTGTGTATGATGCAAAGCGAGGACTCAATGTTTTTGATCAGTAAGATAATAGAGCTGCTAATTCAGATGAAGACTTTAGGAGCGGCCATCACGCAGTGATCAACGGTATTTCTTAAGGGGTTGTACAGAATTAGGCGAGTTTCACAAGTGTCCCAGTCCAGCCACGGGTCTACTGACCTGAGCTCATGGATCACTGTGGTCAGGCCGGGACATTCGCCTGTTTTATGGGTGCACACCAGTAATACGCTCCTGTGAAACTGGCTTTAGAAAAACATGGCTGCTTTTCTTCCAGAAATAGCGCCACCCGTGTTCATGGGCTGCATCGGGTATTGCAACCTAACTACTCAGGTGAATGGGGCTGAGCTACAACACCACCCCAAGCCATGGTTTTCTAATTGTGGATATCCTGTTCATGTACAGAATTCCTAATTAGCTAAGTATATAGACCAGTGATGAGGCAAGAATAGGAATTCATGAGGATAAAACAACAAGAATTAATTCTAAAACCATGAAAACTGCTTAAAGCGACTCTGCGGTACCGGCACAAATTATTATATCACCCGCGGTTGGTGTTCTGCGCTGTTTATCCTGTGATCCAACGTTCCGGGCTTCACTTTCAGACTTCTACCTACCTAATGCACTCTGTCAACTGTTCTCCGATTGGCCAACACTGATCATGTGAGCACCGCTGGCCAGTCAGAAAGAAGGGGTAGTGCATCGGTAGCCTTATACCATCAATGCACTGTGTGGATTTTGTTTTTGAAATAATGAGGCGGCCATTTTGAACAACTGAAACTGGGACCCAAAACTGACGGATCGGAGGGATAACAGCACAGAAAACCAATGCCTTTCATATAACGCCCCCTCCAGGCCCCGGACAGAACTGTGCTGCTTGAAGTAGGTCACTTTAATTAATCTTAGTAACTAGACTGCGAGATCGTTTATCTAAGATTCCGGTTCACTTTGAAGAAAGACAAAAACAAGACCTGAGCCTCCAAGGAATACATAGGTGTCAACAAGCCCTATACCATGAATCCTATGCAGTTACACCTCCAAGCCTGTAGAGGCGCTCCTATTCACTGGTTATTGTCATTCTGCTGCCCCCTAGCAGCACAGGGCTTAACCTGCAGGTTCTCACAGTCCGTCCTCTGACACCAGATTTCAGGATCTCCTCGCATGATAAAAATGTGATCAGTTTTATCCCAATTTTTTCTATATTCCCGTGAGATCTTCTCGCCGCCTGCACTGAGACGTGGTGCCTTGACGTGACCCGAAATTATATCTATTTTTGTTGCTTTTCGACTGGATATTTTTATAGATGCATTATATGTAGATCTCTAATATAAAGTCTTGCTTTTTTTCCATTTCTGACAAAATGGGTGACTTAAAGTAAGTTTTAGCGAGATTGTGTGACGTAACATATTTCCTGTTTATATATATTTTTTTCTCTTATTATTTATCATTTGTAGAGAAAAAGGTTGTTTTTTAATATATCTTCACTCCATTCCAAGTAGGGAATAGTTTTTTATGCTATTTACAGGTTTGCTACATTATATCACAGATACGGATATTTTATATGAATCTGCTTTTTATATTTGGTTTCCGGCCCGGACGGCCGGGCTTGTGGGGGGGTAGATGGGAGAGTCGCATTTCTAAACATTATTTACTTTGAAGTCCAAGCAGCAACTTGGTGGATCGAACTACAACTCCCATCATTACAAGTCGTGACCACAGGATAACGGATGGGGCTCGGCTGATCACGCACTAGGAGTCTCTATGGGCTACATGGGATCCAGTTTAAAGTGGGACAGGAGAGATACTGCCAAGAAGGTGTAGAGGGAGACCTATCAGCCATGCAGTGCTCTCTGGGAAATAAGTTATGTAAATGGGAAAAAGGCCTCTCTAGTGCCACCTATTGGAAGGTTTCTGTCCTATAAGTCAATCTCTGACCTTTTTAGACCTTTTTACAACATGACTAAGGATAGAAAGGGAATCTGCCGCCATCTTTTTGCAGCCCTCATTGAGCACACCGTAAGGTACCGCTTGCCACACTGACTGCAGTGATATGCCCGCTGTATGGATCTGTGCAGCAGGTTGGGAGAAACTTGCATCTTACTAGTAGCAGCCAGACACAGAAGTAGTCCTGCATATTCATGAGCTGCAGGGTAGCTACACCCACCGCACTCTCCAGCCAATGGTATGCACAGGAATAGGCTGTCAATCAATGGATGGAGGGCGGGGTGGGTGTAGCCAGCCTGCAGCTCATGAATATAAAGGGACACTTTTAGCAGTCTTCTATGCACATGCTGCTACTAATAAAATGAAAGTTTCTCCCAAACTACTGCACAGATCCACAGCAGACACATCACTGCATCAGAGTGCCTTCACTACCACATGTATTCCTTAAGGTAAGGGTGCAAGAAGATGGTGAAAGAGTCTCTTGAAGTCAAACAAGAGTCTTCTCCACATGGAAAAAAAGACACCCAAGATGGACTAGCTTCCACTAGGTGGCGCTGCAAAGGCCCTTTTTTTCCTCATCCCCCATTTGCATACCCTTTTTTAAAGGGCAAGTGTAGTTTTTTGCTTGAGACTTGGCAGTCTAAATCTTACTATAAGTAACTTTGTAAATACTTCTCTTTACCGATTCAGCACTGAGTTTCAGTTTTAGGATACCCCCTTCTCCATTCACCACCAAAGTGAAGATCAGAATTCTCTTGGAAACAGTCAACGGTTTATTTGCGCTCTGCAGACAGTCATGTGACCGACTGACTTAGCTTCAAAGAATAAGTTATCCAGGGAAAGGAAATGCTTGTCCAGGCCAGCAGTCTCGGAACCCCCCCTTTCTAACCGTTTCTGACACCGGGTCACATGGTATGACCGCTGACGTCATCGCAGGCGACTGGCTGTTCAGCTTATCTAAGTAAGCAAGCCAGTCCCCTTCACTATCTCTGGATTAACGAAGGGGCCTGGCTGAGTCATTGAAATTAGCTGAACAGCCAGCCCCCTGCGATGACATCACAGCCAATGGAAGGGCCATGCCATACCACATGACCTGGTGCTGCATCGGGCCAGAAGTGGAGGTTCTGACGCCACTGAATTGGGTATTTCCCCTCCCTGGACGACCCCATTAACTGGGCTTTAGTAACGGGGAATCCGTAGAATATTCTTTTTAGCTATGGATGTGAACGGAGAACAATGCCCAATATAACCCAAGATCAGTATGACACACTTAATGTGGAATTACCCTTTAAATTCTCCTATTACGTCCGCCTTAGAGGCCAATTATATGGCCGTCTTTTGGAGCTACATCAGACGGGGGAGGGGCACTCAGAGTCAATAACCTTTACCTGTAAATTCTTTGCCCGCGGTGCTCCTAATGGGTACAGCAAACAACTTTGGCCCTTCAGCTCACTTAGCAATAACATAGAAGGGAGACGGCCGGCCAACGAGATACAACATAATATCGTAAATTAGGGACACCATGGAGACGAGGGACTGGTTACTGACGCTCGCTGCTTTCTGGGTCAGACTTTGATGGCCAGCTGGAGTGATACTGATTAACTGACCCTACTGATGGGAACCATAAATGACCCAACTGTTAGATCAGTGCATCCAACAAGCTGTGGCTGTCCAATTTATATGGACAGAGGATGCTGGGACTTGTAGTTTCTCCCTCCATCAGTCATTGATGTGTACTAATTACCCTCCCAGCCCCTTACCCCACCATGCCATGTACAGTACAAATTAGGCAAGGCTGGTGGATGGGTGCAGGACAGGTCACGTCGGCAAAGACCTGCATCCTGTGGGAAAGTCAAATGATACGTGGTGACCATTTGTAGACGCGGTTGGCGATTTGTGTCATGTTATTTATGAACTGTATATTCTGTGATTGTATATTGGCTTCTGCTCTAAAATGTTTGTGTTTTGCAGTATATTTTATCCTAAACATTAAACAAATCCTTTATATTTCTATCAAACCTGTGGATCTGGTGTCCTATGTTTATGAGCAGGAGCGCAGAACTGAGCTGTGGGCATGGAGAAGATCTATGCCACTATGGGGTGGCACCAAGTAACAGGTGCCGGTAATAGGTCCAAGGGGTCAGACCAAGATCTGCGAAAGGTTTAACATGTAACCATCACTTCATTCCACCATAACCCCTCTGTATTATTACCTCAATCCACTATGACCCCTCTCTACCCATGAATCATCTCCATCATGACCTCACTCAATGACCCACTACCCCATGACTCATTTCTACCATGATCCCACTTCATCATGACCCCTCTTTCCAACAGGACCCCTCTCCATAGACCCCATTCAACTAGAACCTCGCTTTACCATAGCACCTCTCTACCATGACCTAAATCTATTATGACCCCTTTCTTTGACATGAACCCTCTCCACTAGGACCTCACCCCATCATAATCTCTTGCCACAATAACCCACTGTACTATGGCCCCTCTCTCTACCATGAACCCCTTCTACTATGACCTCAATCCATCATGACCCCTTTTTCCCCACCATGAGCTCACTCTATGCCCCTCTACAACATAGCCCCTCTTCATCCCCTCTCCACCATGATCTCTCTCCACAGTGACCCTACTCTATCATGATCCCTCACCACCATGATCTCACTCCATCATGACCCGCCCTCCACCAGGAACCCTTTCCAAACACCCTACTCCACCATGATCCCCCCCCTCTTCTCAATGACCTCACTTCATCATGACCCCAAATCGACCATAGATGCTCTCCCCTTTGACCTCACTCTACCATGATTCTTCACCACTATGACCCCTCCCTCTCCGCAGACCCTACTCCACCAGAACACCTCTCCGCCATGATCACCAACAAAAGCCAATTGAAAAGTGTGGTAGGCTCAATCTTGATTGATCTTGGATGGACAAAATGTAAAGCGGGGTCCTGATCCTAGTATGGACCCCTGATTGGCAGCATCAGACCCATCAACTGGCCTTGGTCATGGAAAATCTTCATGCCACAACCATTAAAGAGTCTCACAATGCCGCTAAAGGTGTGGCCAGGTGCCGAAAAAAGCCCAACTCAGAAGCTAGTTTCACTACCAAGAATCTAGGTTTGGCCTTTGAACTTTCAGGGCCCATTGCAGTAGTGTTACCTTAATAGCATTTATACTACTAGACATTCAGGCATACAACCTAAACGATGGATTAATCAAGACCAATGAAGCTCTGATACAGAACTCCAATAATTTCTCATACAGAGCTCCAATGCTCTTGCATAGACATAAAGTTCAATGATAACATTTTGTCTGCCTGTAGCCACCACTAGGGGGAGTTAATGCAGACTGTATTATTATAGAGTTCAATGTTCAGACAGTATACAGTAAGCTCATGAGCTCCCTCTAGTGCTGACTACAGGTAGCCAGAGTGATAAAATGTATCTATCGCTACGCAAGGATTTGGAGCTGTGTATCAAACAAATGGAGCTCTGACTGCTACGAAGATATATTAGGATTTTAATCGGCACAATCAATGATAAATGGCGGAGATTTCTTTAAATGTCCCTGTTTTCGAAGACTCCTTGTCCTTGTGAGAATGAAACAAATTCATCCAAACTGCTGTTATCTGCTGCCTTGTAACGAATTGGCCTGGTTTCGCATATTAATCAGTCCGGGTAATGACACACATAAGTCATGTTTACGCTACGCCAGATGTTTTCTCCGTATACAGCCGTCTCTAATGACTATAGGTTTGCTGGCGTACTTTATACCTATTAAACCTAATTAACCTAATTAATTCCTGTAATTGGGGTCAAGAGACGACACAATAACAATCCGTATTTCGTACAGCTGCCGTCGCCAAGAGGGAGTCGGCGGCGAATAAACTAATTGTGTAATACATTATGTAAGACGATGTAACAATAAACAGGCGGCGTTGTGCAATGCTGCCTTAAGTGGCTGCCGGCGCCGTGGAGGTAGTCTGAAATCACAATTCAGCCACATCTTCACCCAGGGTCCAAGAGTCTTGAGTGACGGATAAGAGCACTTAGAGCACAGCCGTCTTGAAGGGTGTGCGCACTTTTGCGAACAATGCTTCTTTTATTGTACCAGTGCATCCAAAAATAAAAGAACTTGGCAAATTATCTTGATTATATAACTACCGTTTTCTGTACACAGTTCCTATGCAGATCCATGTGTCTCCATGGTTACAGACTACAAGCCAACCCTGTGTAGTCTGATCCTGAACTCATGTGTAACTTTCCTCCATCTGCCCCTCTACTACTGTCAGTAGGTTACTAAGAAGAGGAAGAGTTTTATTTGTAGTATGGAGACACACAGGTCTTCATATGAGCTGTGTACACAAAACGGTAGATGTTACTTTATCAAATTTGCTTCACTTTTTACAACCTGAAGCATAAATCCATTACTCAGCAATTAGAAACGCAACTGAAATATTAACATAGATACAATTTGGGGCCTAAGGCGTAAATTAAAGCTACGGGGCCCTGATGCAAAATCCGTAACATGACCATTACCCTCTATGTGCCATCTTGTGTGGCAGAAAAGTCTCTGGCCCCCCTCAGACACCAGGGCCCAAATGGGACTGCTACCGCTAACCCCTAGAACCATGCCCCTGCCTTGGGCTTCATGTCTAGCACCATACCTGCCAATATACGGATGGATGTTTGCCATACTGCCCCCCCTCCCCCCCCCGTGCTCTCCTCCCAAGCATAGTGGAAATGTCTTTGTTTGACAATTTGCATAAACCACACCCCGTTGGCCCTCGGTGATTATACAGCCGAGGGCTGATGACATGATAGCGGGAGCGCCCTTCCTCTATGAACTTTTACACGCCTCAATCAACATTGATGAGAACAGAGTTCTCACTGATCCCCGCTGTTGCAGCAGGAGGCCAGCTGGCAGTTACAGCCTCCTCCCACTGCAGATGGCGCAGGTACAAATAGGAAGTAAGCTTTTGTCACAGGGAGGGAACTACTTCCCACCAGGATCTGAGTTTACCGCCTGCGGAGGGAAGGTATTAAAGGGGTAGCCCCCCAAAAAAGCTGTCCGCTGTCCAAAGGAAAGGTGATAACTACCTGATCGGTCAGTGTTTGACCACTAGGATCCCTACCATTCATAACAACGTGGGTCCCTCAGATCTGACTCTCTCATGAGTCATCCAAGATGGCTGCTGAAATGTTCTAACTCCCTCATGCACACTGTGCGCTGCTCTCTGATTGGCCAGTGCTGATCATGTAAGCAGCAGTGGCCAATCGGAGAGCAGGTATAGCGTAGTAGTAGTCTAAGGCTACCAATGCACACTGGAAGATAAGGAAGTCTGAAGACTGAGTTGGCCATCCGATAACGGGACTGAGGGAAGGTGGAGAAGGTCAAGTGCGGGTAATATACTTCCCGATTCCAAAAACCAGAGGGGCCCTTTAAATGAGCGGAGCAATAGTGCGCATGCACGACCGCCGCCCCATGCATTCGGGTCCCAGTCAGACCGACCCCAGTGGTCAGATAGTTATTATCCTATGGACAGCGAATAACTCTGTTTTGTGGGGGACCCCTTTAAGGGTGTATTTACACGGACAAGCAGGATATCAGTCAGAGAAACCAAGACCCATATTGTGCTGCAAGCGGGCTTATCCATGCAATGCATTTTGCGAGAAAATCATACGGCACTGCGGTGCGTGCGACGGCGACACGGGGAAACCGCATGTTACGTCAGTGCGAAAATAAACATCCCGTAGGAGATAATGGGCGATATCACCCCAAAAAAGAACGTGCGGCAATGTCTAATCCTTCCTATTAAAAATAAATGCGCGGAGCGTTCAGAGCGCTCAGTGCTGCGACTCCCTCGCAAATTGCATCGCTCTCATGGAAAACTGCGCTCAGCCGTGTGACGGCCGCCTGACTCCGATCTGGACAGAAAGCTCATTTTGCTCTTTTTTTTACGAAAGCTATCAGGTAGGTCAGTCCTCGGCGAGACGTCGTTGTAGGGGCATCGTCGGTGCCCGCTGGGGAGTACTCCGTGCCAGGCATTGTAGTCGGCTTGGTTTGGTGGCACTGTGCCGTTTACTCTGAGCTGACGGGTCATTTGGCCACAGATTAAAGCCGCAGCTTTGGAGAAGGTACAAACAACATACTTGATAGTGGTGATTATAAAAGCCGCCTCACGCCTGCCATTGTCCCGCCGCACACTCGGAGGATCACAGTACAAAGCGGGACGAGGAAACCCTTCAGATCTCAGATAAAACACCTCGAGATCAAAGGAAATGCAAAGCGGGGCCAATTACCAAAAACAGCACAAAAACGTCCAGGGACCCTCTAAGCTGTGTCTATCGAAATAGCGAGATCTGAAAACTACCAGTGTGTTTCCTGAGGGGTTCATGCTGCTGTTCTGCTCTGCTCCATGCTTTATACTGCAGCTGTTCTGCTCTGCTCCATGCTTTATACTGCAGCTCTGCTTGCTCGGATTAACTGCTGTGTATAAATGAAGCTAATAAGAAAGTCAGTAGAAGCAGAAGAACAGAAAAAAACCTACAAGCAACTAAACCACCAGTATAAAAAGGTTATCAGGTACCTCAGGGGTGGAGCCTCGATAATGATGCAAGGGGGCGGGTCCTCATCTGGTTTAAAGCACATTTTCAGAGGCGGAGATTATCTTAAAGGGGTTTTAATACGGTAGTAAGATTGGAGAAAGGGCAGCAGATGGTTAAAAATAACAAACGAAGGATACTTGGCGCTCCGTTTCCCCACTTGTCCAGCGCTGAAGATCCTGTCCTCTCTGCCGATGTTCGTTGGCTATACTACAGCGGTGGGGGTCTATATTCACACATGATCGCTGCAGCCAATCACTGACACCAGCCGTCAAGGGGCGTATTCTTCTGAGGCCTGTAATTGGCGGCAGTGGTCACGAGTGTACATGGAACATCACTGATGGCTGCCGGAAAAAGCGGTGAAACGAAATGATAGCAGACAAAATCAACTGCAGTTAATCATCCCTGGCGCCGCTGCCGCATCAATGCCTCCCTTAAACGACCCAGTGACGCAGCGGAGAATTTTCGCAGCAACCATGCATGCAAGTTGTGAGGGGCGGAGCCAAGCAGAACTTTTACATCCGGCCCATGAGGCTTTAGCCACGCCCCTGATCTTCAGATCCCATCAGGTGGTTGTCTCATCCCACCAAGCTTGGTTGCATGTACATAGTATAGCTGGTGCCTGTGTCCTGATCATGAACCAGCCATGTGGATGCCATGGCTTACATCTTGTATCCGTGACGTAGAGGACGACTTCCTGTCTCTCGGCACCAGCTACATCACAGATCACATTATCGAGCGCTCATGCACTAATAGGTACCAGAACAGCAGCCCCCATCGTCATGTGCTAACTGTAGCCGAAGACATCCCCGCCTCATCCAAGAGCCATATGGGAAGCCCGTGTCACTCACCATCTGCTTGTGGTTTGGGAAGAAGGACTGCTCGATCAACGGGAACTTCTCGGCACCCAGTCTCTGGAAGATCTTTATGAGCTGTGAAAACTGGAAAGACAATGACAGTAAGAGAGCGCAGGCCGCAACGAGCGGCGGCCCCAAATTACCATACAAGAGGCCGCCAGGATATTATTAAATGCAGTGCGGATCATCAGTTCATCATGACGACAAGTTAACATAAGGTCACCTCCCATATATATATCATATCACTATATACAAGACATAAATAACTTATACCAGCTGAGCTTATAGAATTATATTAGGACATACCCAGGTTATACCAGCATGCTCCAAATCACTATATACAGGGGATACCCAGGTTATACCAGCATGCTCCATATCACTATATACAGGAGATACCCAGGTTATATCAGCATGCTCCAAATCACTATATACGGGGGATACCCAGGTTATACCAGCATGGCCCATATCACTATATACAGGAGATACCCAGGTTATATCAGCATGCGCCAAATCACTATATACGGGGGATACCCAGGTTATACCAGCATGGCCCATATCACTATATACAGGAGATACCCAGGTTATATCAGCATGCGCCAAATCACTATATACGGGGGATACCCAGGCTATACCAGCATGGCCCATATCACTATATACAGGAGATACCCAGGTTATATCAGCATGCTCCAAATCACTATATACAGGGGATACCCAGGTTATACCAGCATGGCCCATATGATTATATACAGGGGATGTATAACTTATACCAGCTGTACATATATAATTATACACAGGAGATACCCAGGTTATACCAGCATGCTCCACATCATTATATATAGGGCATACCGAGGTTATACCAGCATGGCCCATATCACTATATACAGGAGATACGCAGGTTATACCAGCATGGCCCATATGATTATATACAGGAGATACCGCGGTTATACCAGCATGCTCCATACCACTATATACAGGAGATGTATAACCTATACCAGCTGTACATATATAATTATATACAGGAGATGCCCAGGTTATACCAGCATGCTCCATATCACTATATACAGGGGATGTATAACTTATACCAGCTGTACATATATAATTATATACAGGAGATGCCCAGGTTATACCAGCATGCTCCATATCACTATATACAGGGGATGTATAACTTATACCAGCTGTACATATATAATAATATACAGGAGATACCCAGGTTATACCAGCATGCTCCATATCAATATATACAGGAGATGTATAACCTATACCAGCTGTACATATATAATTATATACAGGAGATACCCAGGTTATACCAGCATGCTCCATATCACTATATACAGGAGATGTATAACCTATACCAGCTGTACATATATAATTATATACAGGAGATACCCAGGTTATACCAGCATGCTCCATATCACTATATACAGGAGATGTATAACTTATACCGGCTGTACATATATAATTATATACAGGAGATACCCAGGTTATACCAGCATGCTCCATATCACTATATACAGGGGATGTATAACTTATACCAGCTGTACATATATAATTATATACAGGAGATACCCAGGTTATACCAGCATGCTCCATATCACTATATACAGGAGATGTATAACTTATACCAGCTATACATATATAATTATATACAGGAGATACCCAGGTTATACCAGCATGCTCCATATGATTATATACAGGGAGATGTATAACTTATACCAGCTGTATATATATATAATTATATACAGGAGATCCCCAGGTTATACCAGCATGCTCCATATCACTATATATAGGAGATGTGCATAGGGGGTAAGTGTATATATTGGTATAACACCCTGCCCCCCTGGCAAGAAACAGTTTCTGCAAATGGGCATGCACTTATGTCCTGCGGATGGCGCAAGCTTAGAAGCAGGACTCAGCCAACCAGCCTCTGCAACGGCAGGGATTGCTGAGAACACTGATCTTTGCTGTTAACCCCTTACATGCTGCGATCAGTGTTGACCGCAGCACGTAAAAGGATCACAGAGTGTGGCGGGTATATTACCCGCTCTCTGCTGCCCCTCCGATCTGCCAGCTCCGTTCATGTGAGCAGCTGTGGCCAATCAGAGAGCAGATATGGTGCAATGACAGTTTAACACTACCAATGCACTGTGGGGATTATGTAGTCTAAAGATAATATCCGCCCCCCCCCCCCCCCCCTCCTTCAGTTCCAGGACCGGATTTTGTTCCTAAAACGGAGAGTTGTTTTAATTCGCAATTCCTTTACATTTGTAAGGAGGTGGGTTTTCTCAATTGGACAATTCCTTAAACCCCTTAAGGACCCGACATTTTTAGGGATTTTACCCATGTGGCGGTTTTACTCACCCATTTTTTTTCCTTCAGCTACCAAAAATATTTTTGCTGTTTTTTTCCCGTGACATATAGGGCGATTTTTAAAAATATATATATTTTTTCTGTTTTTTAGTTTTATTGGGGGTAAAAATTAAAGAAAAAAAATGATTTTTTTTAACATTTCTTTTTACTATCTGTGTCCTCCATGACATCATGTAAGACCTCTGAGGGACAGTCACATGTTTTTTACTATCTGTGTCCTCCATGACATCATGTAAGACCTCTGAGGGACAGTCACATGTTTTTTACTATCTGTGTCCTCTATGACGTCATGTAAGACCTCTGAGGGACAGTCAAATGTTTTTTACTATCTGTGTCCCCGATGACGTCATGTAAGACCTCTGAGGGACAGTCACATGTTTTTTACTATCTGTGTCCTCCATGACGTCATGTAAGACCTCTGAGGGACAGTCACATGTTTTTTACTATCTGTGTCCTCTATGACGTCATGTAAGACCTCTGAGGGACAGTCACATGTAAGACCTCTGGGGGACAGTCACATGTTTTTTACTATCTGTGTCCTCTATGACGTCATGTAAGACCTCTGAGGGACAGTCAAATGTTTTTTACTATCTGTGTCCCCGATGACGTCATGTAAGACCTCTGAGGGACAGTCACATGTTTTTTACTATCTGTGTCCCCGATGATGTCATGTAAGACCTCAGATAGTAAAAAACATGTGACTGTCCCTCAGAGGTCTTACATGACATCATCGGGGACACAGATAGTAAAAAACATGTGACTGTCCCTCAATGTCCCCGATGACGTCATGTAAGACCTCTGAGGGACAGTCACATGTTTTTTACTATCTGTGTCCCTGATGACGTCATGTTAGACCTCTGAGGGACAGTCACATGTTTTTTGCTATCTGTGTTCCCGATGACGTCATGTAAGACCTCTGAGGGACAGTCACATGGTTTTTACTATCTGTGTACCCGATGACATCATGTAAGACCTCTGAGGGACAGTCACATGTTTTTTACTATCTGTGTCCCCGATGACGTCATGTAAGACCTCTGAGGGACAGTCACATGTTTTTTACTATCTGTGTCCCCGATGACGTCATGTAAGACCTCTGAGGGACAGTCACATGTTTTTTACTATCTGTGTCCCCAATGACGTCATGTAAGACCTCTGGGGGACAGTCACATGTTTTTTACTATCTGTGTCCCCGATGATGTCATGTAAGACCTCTGAGGTACAGTCACAAGTTTTTTACTATCTGTGTCCCCGATGACGTCATGTAAGACCTCTGAGGGACAGTCACATGTTTTTTACTATCTGTGTCCCCGATGACGTCATGTAAGACCTCTGAGGGACAGTCACATGTTTTTTACTATCTGTGTCCCCAATGACGTCATGTAAGACCTCTGGGGGACAGTCACATGTTTTTTACTATCTGTGTCCCCGATGATGTCATGTAAGACCTCTGAGGTACAGTCACAAGTTTTTTACTATCTGTGTCCCCGATGACGTCATGTAAGACCTCTGAGGGACAGTCACATGTTTTTTACTATCTGTGTCCCCGATGACGTCATGTAAGACCTCTGAGGGACAGTCACATGTTTTTTACTATCTGTGTCCCCGATGACATCATGTAAGACCTCTGAGGGACAGTCACATGTTTTTACTATCTGTGTCCCCGATGACGTCATGTAAGACCTCTGAGGTACAGTCACATGTTTTTTACTATCTGTGTCCCCGATGACATCATGTAAGACCTCTGGGGGACAGTCACATGTTTTTTACTATCTGTGTCCCCCGATGACGTCATGTAAGACCTCTGAGGGACAGTCACATGTTTTTTACTATCTGTGTCCCCCATGATGTCATGTAAGACCTCTGAGGGACAGTCACATGTTTTTTACTATCTGTGTACCCGATGACATCATGTAAGACCTCTGAGGGACAGTCACATGTTTTTTACTATCTGTGTCCCCCAAGACGTCATGTAAGACCTCTGAGGGACAGTCACATGTTTTTTACTATCTGTGTCCCCCAAGACGTCATGTAAGACCTCTGAGGGACAGTCACAAGTTTTTTACTATCTGTGTCCCCCAAGACATCATGTAAGACCGCTGAGGGGCAGTCACAAGTTTTTTACTATCTGTGTCCCCGATGACGTCATGTAAGACCTCTGGGGGACAGTCAGATGTTTTTTACTATCTGTGTCCCCCATGACGTCATGTAAGACCTCTGAGGGACAGTCACATGTTTTTTACTATCTGGGTCCCCCGATGACGTCATGTAAGACCTCTGATGGACAGTCACATGTTTTTTACTATCTGTGTCCCCCATGATGCCATGTAAGACCTCTGAGGGACAGTCACATGTTTTTTACTATCTGTGTCCCTGATGATGTCATATAAGACCTCTGAGGGACAGTCACAAGTTTTTTATTATCTGTGTCCCCCATGACGTCATGTAAGACCTCTGAGGGACAGTCACATGTTTTTTACTATCTGTGTCCCCCATGACGTCATGTAAGACCTCTGAGGGACAGTCACATGTTTTTTACTATCTGCGTCCCTGATGATGTCATGTAAGACCTCTGGGGGACAGTCACATGTTTTTTACTATCTGCGTCCCTGATGATGTCATGTAAGACCTCTGGGGGACAGTCACATGTTTTTTACTATCTGCGTCCCTGATGATGTCATGTAAGACCTCTGGGGGACAGTCACATGTTTTTTACTATCTGTGTCCCCGATGACGTCATGTAAGACCTCTGGGGGACAGTCACATGTTTTTTACTATCTGTGTCCCCGATGACGTCATGTAAGACCTCTGGGGGACAGTCACATGTTTTTTACTATCTGTGTCCCCGATGACGTCATGTAAGACCTCTGGGGGACAGTCACATGTTTGTTTTCGTTTAATTTGATACTTTCCAACTGTAGTCGGGCATCCATAGGAGCCGCATCCATGGCAGCCCCAGAAATATCCCCTGTAGTGACAATAGTCAATGGCAGAGCTGATCAGGGTCTACTATGACCCTCCCGCTGTGTTGAAGCACGGAATCATAGCGGTCACATGACCCCGGGGCTCCCGTAGTGGAAGAAACACTTCCACTCTAGTACATATCGTTCATTGAGCACTGTGTACTGAAGAAAGGAGGAGGCAGAAAGGGTTAAAAGCCACTTCTCCCCCCTCCTCTGGGTTACCAGCTGTGACTAACCGCTGACGGCCCATCCTGCTTCTGATTTATTTTAGAAGCAGGAGGCTTTAATCCCCGCCGTTATATTACATACAGCTGAGTTTAAAGCCCAGGACCAAGCGCCGTATATTTACAGTGCTTGGTCCTAAACGGGCTGATGTAAGTAGTTTGGCTCAAAGGAAAGTTCCATCCATAAGGAAATCTGCCTACCTGTAAGGGCTTATTTAGGCGACTGTATATCGGCTCGGTTTTCATGCCGAGCCGATATACGGTGTCCTTGTCTGTGGGATGGGGGGGGGGGGGGAATGGAAGAGCCAGGAGCAGGAACTGAGCTCCCGCCCCCTCTCCGCCCCTTGCCACTATTTGCAATAGGCGGGGGTGAGATGGGGGCGGAGCTAAGTCACGGCGCTTAGCTCTGCCCCTGCCCCTCCCATTGCAAATAGTGTCGAGGGGTGGGGAAATGGCGAGAGCTCAGTTCCTGCTCCTGGCTCTTCCACCCCCCCCCCTTGCGGACAAGGACACCGTATATCGGCTCGGCGTGAAAACCGAGCCGATATACGGTCACCTAAATAAGCCCTTAGGCACATCGTTCAGGTCCGGTAGACTCAGTAATGTGTCTATATAGGTTTATCAATCCTATAGATATACCTGTATGCTCTGGAAAAAGTTATAGCTGTTCTTGTGAGCCTGAAAACTGTTTAGCCTAGTGGTCGCTGCCCCTCCCACATTTAAAGGGATAGTCTACCTAAATAAATTTTTTTAATAAGTATCTGATTAAAGAGTTTGACCCATCAGATACAACTCCTCTCAATATGCGGAGCAAACCGCAAACCATCCCAGGTCTCACCCCGGCATGGAGCTGACTGTGCCTGCTCATGGTTCCGAGAAAGAACCCCAATCTATGACGCTCATAAACCCATACAGAGCATAAGTAAGTGAGTTGTGTGCTTGTCCCCGGAACGCTCATGTCCTCTGTCGGTCTCATCTTGTTGGCAAGCAGGCGAAGACAAAACATGGCTGCCAGCGTCACAGCGAGGCCGCAGCGTGACAGGAGGAAGGAAAACAGGCGCTTGTTTTGACTGGGAAACTGGATTTGTTCTGCCTTATCAACATTCTGCATCAGGGAAGAGTCCTGCGCCTCCCCGAGGCATCCGATCCCCGTCCTTGTCCTCTGGTCTCACAACGCCCACGTCCTACGTCCTTGATGCAACCGTTATACCGTCTCTGGGGATGCTCGCTGATATCAGCTGTGACGGCAGCCATAGTGGTTATTACATCAGAGGATGTGGATGACACTACCCACGGCAGATCACCACTAGAAGCTCTCTGCAGAGACTGAACAAGCAAGGGGCGGCTGGGGGTTTTCAGCACTGGAGCCTATAGAATAGTGAGTGCAGCTCTGGGGTATAATACAGGATGTAACTCAGGAGCAGTACAGGATAAGTAATGTATGTACACAGTGACTCTACCAGCAGAATAGTGAGTGCAGCTCTGGAGTATAATACAGGATGTAACTCAGGATCAGTACAGGATAAGTAATGTATGTACACAGTGACTCCACCAGCAGAATAGTGAGTGCAGCTCTGGAGTATAATACTGGATGTAACTAAGGAGCAGTACAGGATAAGTAATGTATGTACACAGTGACTCCACCAGCAGAATAGTGAGTGCAGCTCTGGGGTATAATACAGCATGTAACTCAGGCTCAGTACAGGATAAGTAATGTATGTATATAGTGACTCCACCAGCAGAATAGTGAGTGCAGCTCTGGAGTATAATACAGGATGTAACTCAGGGTCAGTACAGGATAAGTAATGTATGTACACAGTGACTCCACCAGCAGAATAGTGAGTGCATCTCTGGGGTATAATACAGGATGTAACTCAGGAGCAGTACAGGATAAGTAATGTATGTACACAGTGACTCCACCAGCAGAATAGTGAGTGCAGCTCTGGAGTATAATACAGGATGTAACTCAGGATCAGTACTGGATAAGTAATGTATGTATACAGTGACTCCACCAGCAGAATAGTGAGTGCAGCTCTGGAGTATAATACAGGATGTAACTCAGGAGCAGTACAGGATAAGTAATGTATGTACACAGTGACTCCACCAGCAGAATAGTGAGTGCAGCTCTGGGGTATAATACAGGATGTAACTCAGGAGCAGTACAGGATAAGTAATGTATGTACACAGTGACTCCACCAGCAGAATAGTGAGTGCAGCTCTGGAGTATAATACAGGATGTAACTCAGGAGCAGTACAGGATAAGTAATGTATGTACACAGTGACTCCACCAGCAGAATAGTGAGTGCAGCTCTGGAGGATAATACAGGATGTAACTCAGGGGCAGTACAGGATAAGTAATGTATGTACACAGTGACTCCACCAGCAGAATAGTGAGTGCAGCTCTGGAGTATAATACAGGATGTAACTCAGGATCAGTACAGGATAAGTAATGTATGTACACAGTGACTCCACCAGCAGAATAGTGAGTGCAGCTCTGGAGGATAATACAGGATGTAACTCAGGATCAGTACAGGATAAGTAATGTATGTACACAGTGACTCCACCAGCAGAATAGTGAGTGCAGCTCTGGAGTATAATACAGGATGTAACTCAGGGTCAGTACAGGATAAGTAATGTATGTACACAGTGACTCCACCAGCAGAATAGTGAGTGCAGCTCTGGAGTATAATACAGGATGTAACTCAGGATCAGTACAGGATAAGTAATGTATGTAGACGGTGACTCCACCCGCAGCAGAATAGTGAGTGCAGCTCTGGAGTATAATACAGGATGTAACTCAGGATCAGTACAGGATAAGTAATGTATGTACACAGTGACTCCACCAGCAGAATAGTGAGTGCAGCTCTGCAGTATAATACAGGATGTAACTCAGGATCAGTACAGGATAAGTAATGTATGTACACAGTGACTCCACCAGCAGAATAGTGAGTACAGCTCTGGAGTATAATACAGGATGTAACTCAGGAGCAGTACAGGATAAGTAATGTATGTACACAGTGACTCCACCAGCAGAATAGATGTTGGATTTGAGGGTTTTTGTGCCCTTAAAACTCCACTTCTTAAAAAATGTATTAAAAGTTATTCAGTATATTAAATAGCACCATTAAAAAATACAACTTGTCCAGCAAAAAGCGACAAGCCCTCAGACCGCTGCATCGATGGAAAAATAAGAGTTATGACTTTTTGAAAGTGGGGACTTAAAAACAAACATTGAAAATAAAAAGTCTGCATCAATAAGGGGTTAAAGGCAGGGAACACTCACCACCCAGGGCTTGCTGCAGAAGTTGTAGATGGAGTAGAGGGAGTTGACACTCAGGACCCCACCGTACTGTAACCCCAGGATCAAGCTGCGGAAATCCTCCCCCGGCGTCATGCTGTACGCATGCTGTCGGATCAGAACAAAGTCCGGCTTGAACGATCTGGAAGGAATAAAGTGAAGTTTGGTCAAGACTGTATATAAGCCCCCCCTGTCTTGTCTACTTCCAATATGGCTGCTGCGATGAATCCCAATGATACACAGTAGAGTCTCCCTTTAACATCAGCCCTGCTTCTGCTGCTCCTATATAAATATACACACATGCCTTGAAGGAGCTCCTCTCCCATCTCAGGGTATTGACCTTGGATATAACCTGAGTTTACTTTGGGAGGAAGAACACATCTGCAGCAGAGAAATGTGTGATTTAATCATAATTTCAGTCAACTTGACCCTAGCCATCGGCGAGATGCAACAGCTGTGATCAGATCACTTTAGGGCTCACATTGCCATTCCGGGTTTACATTGCTCCTCCGAACCCCAAGTGTAAAACATGATAACATCCACTCAGATATTTCTGCGGGTGGAGGATACGGGCAGAAAGTGGTCCTCTGAGGAACTTGACATTTCCTGGAAGGAAATACCCAGACAACGATGATATACAGTGGAGTTTTATAGCTCCTGGCATGAGTGTGCCCCAATGTCAAGGAAACCAATCCCCTTTAAAATGATGTTGAGTTTGTCAGTTATATCAGTTTCTAGGAAAGCTGGGTGATATCCAACACAGCCATCACTATTGTTACCCAGCTTACCCAGCTTTGTGAATGATATCGTTGGCTGCTCTAGAATCAGTCTTGGGTCAGGATTTTGGGAACACTGAGTGATAACCCATGTGGGCAGCTGCATTGGTGTAAGTGAATAGGTATGAAGAGAGAACTCAAGGACTTGTGAATATGTTAAGCCAGAGCTTCCTGCTTCAGGAAGAGTCATGAAGGCTTACACAAAGGCAGTGCCCCATATAATATTACCTAATGGGACTATTACTATATGGAAACACAATGGAGGTAATATTAGTATATGAGCCACTATTTCTATTTGGGGTCAATTACTATAAGTGGGCACAATGGGGTCACCATTACTGTATGGGAGAATAATAGGGGCAGTATTACTGTATAGAAGCACAATGGCTGCATTATTACTATATAAGGGTACAATAGAGACACTATTACTGTGTGCAGGCAGGAGGGTGATACTGTTACTGTGTGGGTTACTCAAAGGCGCACTATTACTGTGCGAGAACCCAAGGGAGCACAGTTATGGCTTATGGGGCACTATTACCATCTGGGGCACTATGAATGGAGTGTGTAGGGGTGGGGATGTGCTGGAAACGTGAGCAGCCAAAAATGTGTACGTTACAGGTTGTGGCTGATATAAGACGTCACTGCGATCTGGGCAGGACGGAGTAGAAAAAATGAACTACAATCAGAGAAGATGCTACCTAAGTCATGGGAAGTAACAGCAGTGTACAAGGTCTGCAGACTATACTTTATTTTGTGGGGGGACACAAATATATATTTACAGATCCTACCGATACCCCGAGGTCTATGTGCATCAAGCCCCATGGGCCCCATGTTTAATATTTGCCAGAACTCTAGTTATGCACAACCATGTAGATTCATAGATTTGAGGTGGAGCATTTCTTCATACATTGCCTCTTATAGATCATTCAATGTCTTATTGATGGACTTATCTGCTCATCAGACTGCAGAATGTGCTGGGATCCTGGAGAAAGCGGAAGGCGAGATAACGGCGCAATTTTCTTTTTTTACTATGGTAATAAAAGTCATAGTTTACACCCAAAAATTCCATGTGTTTAAGATGGGGGTCCGAGGGGAGGCAGACGGCACCGAGAACCAGTCTGCTGCAAGAAAGCCGCCGCAGTCCTGAGGGTGAAAATACTGTTAGTGGTAAAGTCTTCATTAGTCGCGTTACAGCGATGCTCCAGCTGATCCCGCTCGCTCCACCTGATCCCGCTCGCTCCACCTGATCCCGCTCGCTCCCCCTGCTCCCCCTCGCTCCACCTGCTCCCGCTCGCTCCACCTGATCCCGCTCGCTCCACCTGATCCCGCTCGCTCCACCTGCTCCCGCTCGCTCCATCTGATCCCGCTCGCTCCAGCTGATCCCCCTCACTCCAGCTGATCCCGCTCGCTCCACCTGATCCCGCTCGCTCCACCTGATCCCACTTGCTCCACCGTCAGGCACAATGCGGGACCCTTACAACACACCTTTAAACAGTTTGGCTGCTTTTACCGCTTATTTTTCAGGAAAACGTCTAATTGGAAGCCGTCAGCAAGCTGCTATTAATGGATCCGGTCTTATTATATTAAAGTGCCTAATGACATTTCGGGTCTCCTACATGTATGGGAGCCCCAAACCATTATGTTGCCTGAAGCGAAGTGTGAAATGGCGCTCCCCTTCCTCGCAAAAAAACCCACTCATTTTACAAGCCCTGGAAGCACCAATACACAAGATACTCAACACATATCGGAACCATTCAGACTTGTCTGACCCCCGTAATGGCCCCAGTAGTAATAGTGACCCCATTAGTGCTAGCAATAGTAATATGGGCCCTCTTAATGACCCCAATAGTAATAGTAACCCCCTAATGGCCACAGTAGTAACAGTAACTTCTGTTAGTAGTCCTAGTAGCAATAGGGACCCCTGTTAGTGGCTGCAATAATAATAGGGAACCTATTAGGGGTCTCAGTAGTAATAATGACCCTTGTTAGTGGTTTCAGTAGTAACAGTGATCTCCATGGTGGCCCAGCAGTAATATTAACATGTATGGTGGCTCCAGTAGTAATAGTGACGCCCCCATAGTGGCCTCAGTAGTAATAATGTCCCTCATAATGGGCCCAGTAGTATTATTGGCCCCCATAGTGGTCCAAGTAGTCATAGTGTCTCCCATCGTCACCACAGTAGAAATAGTGACCCCCCCATGGTAGCCTCAGCAGTAATAGTGACCCCCATGGTGGCCCCACTAGCAATAGTATCTGCTATAGTGGCACCAGTAGTAATCGTGGCGCCCCAGTAATAACACTGCTCCCAAAGTGGCCCCACTAGTACTAGTGGCCCCTATAGTGACCCCAATAGTAATAATGTTTCCCATAGTTGCCCCAGTAGTAATGACCCCATATTGGTAGGCAGGAGCGCAGAGGGGAAGGGGGGAGAGGTCAGGAGTCGCAGACTGCTTACGACAGCGCCAGCTGCCAGAAGGGGGAGTGAGTTCAATGCTTGTCGGGTTGCTGGCCATAATTAATATGGGCAATAAAAAAGTAAGTAGCAGCCAGGTGGCAACCTGCCACCCCCGAGGTCCTGCAGCGTCCTGGAAGGGGCGCCCCTGCCTACATGACATAACTGTACAGGGTCCGGTGTAAATGGAATGCAGAGACTGAACAAGCTGGCAATGCTGGGGGATTTCAGCTCTGAAGACTGTAGCATTGTTACTCGTTATGGACTCACAATAGATTGGTGTATTAACTAGAAGGTTTTCTGTCCTAATTAGGCAGTTTTTCTCCCTGTGTCAGATAGCAGACCCCACAAGGGAGGCCTCCCCTGGTCCAGCTGTGGTCCCACCCCATCTATACGGGACTCCGCTTGTTATTTATGGGCCTCGCTCTACTGCCTATAATATGGCGTATTATAACAGCCCGGGGAGTAAAGAGTCCAGCTGCTCTCCGGCTCACGTTATGCAGACATGTGACACGTATGTCCTGTGGGGTTGTCCGCAGTCCTGGGACACGGGATCTACCAGTCGGCACGCATGTCTTGGGGAGTTTAAAGGAAGGCTTTACGTTCGCTTAGCATCGCCTTGTTTTTACACGATGACAACATTTAATAAACCTGCCTGGAAACCACCAATAAGTTGCTGTTTATGGAACGATTCTGCCGGAGTCTCACAGCACCAGGGGGCACTATTAATAATCAGGTCTCAGAGGGGGCACTATTAATAATCAGGTCTCAGAGGGGGCACTATTAATAATCAGGTCTCAGAGGGGGCACTATTAATAATCAGGTCTCAGAGGGGGCACTATTAATAATCAGGTCTCAGAGGGGGCACTATTAATAATCAGGTCTCAGAGGGGGCACTATTAATAATCAGGTCTCAGAGGGGGCACTATTAATAATCAGGTCTCAGAGGGGGCACTATTAATAATCAGGTCTCAGAGGGGGCACTATTAATAATCAGGTCTCAGAGGGGGCACTATTAATAATCAGGTCTCAGAGGGGGCACTATTAATAATCAGGTCTCAGAGGGGGCACTATTAATAATCAGGTCTCAGAGGGGGCACTATTAATAATCAGGTCTCAGAGGGGGTACTATTAATAATCAGGTCTCAGAGGGGGCACTATTAATAATCAGGTCTCAGAGGGGGCACTATTAATAATCAGGTCTCAGAGGGGGCACTATTAATAATCAGGTCTCAGAGGGGGCACTATTATCAAGTGGGTCTACAGAGGTAACACTAATGTCAAGTATGGTCACAGAAGGGGCACTGTTACTAAGTGGGTACACTGTTATGAGATGGGGGCACAATTACAAATTAGGGGCACAGAAGGGGCATTACTAATAAGTGGGGCCACAAAGAAGTCACTAGTACTAAGTGGGAACACATAAGGGGCACTATTACCAAGTGAGGCTACAGAGTACGAAATATTACTAAATGGGGATACAGAGGGGCACTGTAACTGAATGCAGCCATAGAGAGAGCACCATTACTTACTGGAGCCACAGAGGGGGGACTATTACTAAGTCGGGTCATGAAGGGAGAACCATTACATATTGAGACCACAGAGAGGGCATTATTACTTAGTGGGGCCATGAAAGGGGTGGTATTATTACTATGGAGGGGCACTGGAAAAAGGGAGAAGCAGCAGTATGGAATGTTTGTGGGCAGCCATGAGTCATGGCTGGAAGAAGTCGGCATGGTGGTCTGCGCTCAGATAGAGAAAATTAACTAGTCCGATCAGAGAATACATCACCTGTGATCACTGAAGGTATCTGCACTGTCACATACAAAAACTGGTGCAATTTAATGGCAAAGACATCAGTTAGACAATTGGCACCGTGTGACGATATATTGTTTTTTGCTATGTTCCACCATAACCTGCGAGCTGCATTGCAGGACCACAGAGAGGGCATTATTACTTAGTGGGGCCACAAGAGGGGTGGTATTATTACTATGGAGGGGCACTGGAAAAAGAGAGAAGCAGCAGTATGGAATGTTTGTGGGCAGCCATGAGTCATGGCTGGAAGAAGTCGGCATGGTGGTCTGGGCTCAGATAGAGAAAATTACCTATTCCGATCAGAGATGACATCACCTGTGATCACTGAAGGTATCTGCACTGTCACATACAAAAACTGGTGCAATTTTATGGCAAAGACATCAGTTAGACAATTGGCACCGTGTGACTATATATTGTTTTCCGCTATGTTCCACCATAACCTGCGAGCTGCATTGCAGGACCACAACCACGTGCGTTTGCTGTGACATCAGTATGGCATTGTTAAGACGCAGTTCTTTGTGCATCGTATAGAGGATTTATGTACATACTGTATGGGGGCATTGTTCGGGCCCCGGGTGTTGCTATAAGTGCAGTGGTATTATATAGATAGTATATGGTGCCATTATATGCACACTATAAGAGTTCTTACATGTTGTATAGCAGCATTATTTAGGCACAATATGGTGATATTATATAGGCATCAGGGGCGTAACTATAGAGGGAGCAGGGGATGCGGTTGCACCCGGGCCCAGGAGCCTTAGGGGCCCATAAGGCCTCTCTTCTCCTTATAGGTAGCCCAGTACTATGAATAAAACATTATAATTAGGGGCCCCGCTACACATTTTGCATTGGGGCCCAGGAGCTTCAAGTTAAGCCTCTGATAGGCATGGTTGTATTAGATGGCCACTGTGTGAAGTTATTATTGACATGCTGTATTTGGCTTCTGTTTGGCAGTGTTATGTGAGCACGATATGGTGGTATTACCTGGGTTCTGTCTGGCAGTGTTATGGGGACTTACATGACCTTTATGGTGGCATTGTTTGCGTTCTGTCTGGCAGAACTTTGTGGACCTACAGTATATGGTGGTATTAGTTGGGTTTTGTCTGAGAGTGTTATATGGACACCATATGGTGGTATTATTTGGTTTCTGTCTGACAGCGTTATGCAGACATATATGGTGGTATTATTTGTGTTCTGTCTGTCATGATTATGTGGACACCATATGGTGGTATTATTTGGCTTCTGTCTGTCATGATGATGTGGACACCATATGGTGGTATTATTTGGCTTCTGTCTGTCATGATTATGCGGACACTATATGGTGGTATTTGGATTCTGTCTAGGAATATTTAGTGGACCAATATGTTGGCACTATTTGGTTTCTGTCTGACAGCGTTATGCAGACATTTATAGCGGTATTATTTGGGTTCTGTCTGGCAGTATTATGTGGCCCTATATAATCTTTATGTTGGTATTCCGTGGCCCTATAGTATATGGTGGTATTATCCGTGTTCTGTCTGGAAGCATTATGCGGACCTACAGTATATGGTGGTATTATTTGTGTTCTGTCTGGCAGTGTTATGTTAACCTTTAGGCCTATGTGGTGGTATTATATGGATTGTGTCTGGCAGCATTAGTTTTATGCATACGGTGGTATTATTTGGGCTTTGTCTGGCAATACTATGTGGACGCTGTATGATAGCCTTATAAGAGGACAAGGCATGGTGGTATTATTTTAGTATTGTTTGTACAGGATGAGGGCAGCTACAGACCGCTAGACCCTGAAGCCGCTCATCGTGTCAGAAGACACATTTTAGTTGCAGTTCTCCTTTAAGAGCATTGCACACTACAGAGACGGGTAAACGGGGACAATCACGGTATGTTTAGTAAAAGGTGATATATAAACATTAGGCCGATCCCGTACGAGACGTTCACCATTCACCGGTAACTGCCTGCGAGGAATATGCGCTGGCGTCGTCCACGCTGTCTGTCAGCTGACAGCTGCACTAACTCACGGCTGACAGGCTGTAATTAAACGCCGTCTGAGATATGTCAGCGACGAGGCCGGAGGAAGCCGACACCTAAATAAACGGAAACCATCCCTACAGGAAGCGGCGGCGGACAGGAAAGGTCAGATCCCACGCCGCAACAATGTGGCTAATTGTGCAGTATTAAATGGGCACTGAGTATGGCACTATTATATGGGCACCGAGTATGACACTATTATATGGGCCCCGAGTATGACACTATTATATGGGCCCCGAGTATGACACTATTATATGGGCCCCGAGTATGACACTATTATATGGGCCCCGAGTATGACACTATTATATGGGCCCCGAGTATGACACTATTATATGGGCACCGAGTATGACACTATTATATGGGCACTGAGTATGACACTATTATATGGGCCCCGAGTATGACACTATTATATGGGCACCGAGTATGACACTATTATATGGGCACCGAGTATGACACTATTATATGGGCACCGAGTATGACACTATTATATGGGCACCGAGTATGACACTATTATATGGGCACCGAGTATGACACTATTATATGGGCACCGAGTATGACACTATTATATGGGCACTGAGTATGACACTATTATATGGGCACCGAGTATAACACTATTATATGGGCACCGAGTATGACACTATTATATGGGCCCCGAGTATGACACTATTATATGGGCACTGAGTATGACACTATTATATGGGCACTGAGTATGACACTATTATATGGGCACCGAGTATGACACTATTATATGGGCACCGAGTATGACACTATTATATGGGCACCGAGTATGACACTATTATATGGGCACCGAGTATAACACTATTATATGGGCACCGAGTATGACACTATTATATGGGCACCGAGTATAACACTATTATATGAGCACTGAGTATGACACTATTATATGGGCCCCGAGTATGACACTATTATATGGGCACTGAGTATGACACTATTATATGGGCCCCGAGTATGACACTATTATATGGGCACCGAGTATGACACTATTATATGGGCACCGAGTATGACACTATTATATGGGCACTGAGTATGACACTATTATATGGGCACTGAGTATGACACTATTATATGGGCACTGAGTATGACACTATTATATGGGCACCGAGTATGACACTATTATATGGGCACCGAGTATGACACTATTATATGGGCACCGAGTATGACACTATTATATGGGCACCGAGTATAACACTATTATATGGGCACCGAGTATGACACTATTATATGGGCACCGAGTATAACACTATTATATGGGCACCGAGTATGACACTATTATATGGGCACCGAGTATAACACTATTATATGGGCACCGAGTATGACACTATTATATGAGCACCGAGTATGACACTATTATATGGGCACCGAGTATGACACTATTATATGGGCACCGAGTATGATACTATTATATGGGCACCGAGTATGACACTGTTATATGGGCACCGAGTATGACACTATTATATGGGCCCCGAGTATGACACTATTATATGGGCCCCGAGTATGACACTATTATATGGGCACCGAGTATGACACTATTATATGGGCACTGAGTATGACACTATTATATGGGCCCCGAGTATGACACTATTATATGGGCACCGAGTATGACACTATTATATGGGCCCCGAGTATGACACTATTATATGGGCACTGAGTATGACACTATTATATGGGCACTGAGTATGACACTATTATATGGGCACCGAGTATGACACTATTATATGGGCACTGAGTATGACACTATTATATGGGCACTGAGTATGACACTATTATATGGGCACTGAGTATGACACTATTATATGGGCACTGAGTATGACACTATTATATGGGCACTGAGTATGACACTATTATATGGGCACTGAGTATGACACTATTATATGGGCACCGAGTATGACACTATTATATGGGCCCCGAGTATGACACTATTATATGAGCACTGAGTATGACACTATTATATGGGCACCGAGTATGACACTATTATATTGGCACCGAGTATGACACTATTATATGGGCACCGAGTATGACACTATTATATGGGCACTGAGTATGACACTATTATATGGGCACTGAGTATGACACTATTATATGGGCACTGAGTATGACACTATTATATGGGCACTGAGTATGACACTATTATATGGGCACTGAGTATGACACTATTATATGGGCACTGAGTATGACACTATTATATGGGCACCGAGTATGACACTATTATATGGGCACCGAGTATGACACTATTATATGGGCACTGAGTATGACACTATTATATGGGCACCGAGTATGACACTACGGTATATGTCAATACTGAAGACAGATGTATATGTTTATTAAATATAGGCAGTCATCCAACTGGCAGCTTTATGTAACATTTTGTGCCCTTTCATAATAATAGAGCCCCCTCAAAGTAATAGACACCCCCTATGCCTTTAAGAGTAACAGTGCCCACCTCTGTGTCCCCTCAAAATAGTAGGGTTCCCCTTGGTGTTCCCTCAGAGTAAGCGACTTCTGGACCGCCTGCAACCGACAGCTAACAGTCAGGTCAAACTTCCTCAGTAGAGTAATACAGCCCCCCGTCTGTACCCCTCAGAGTAATAAAGCCCCCTCCCTTCTGTACCCCCTCAGAGTAATACAGCCCCTCTTCTGTGCCCCGTCAGAGTATTACAGCCCCCCTTCTGTACCCCCTCAGAGTAATACACCCCCCTTCTGTACCCCCTCAGAGTAATAAAGCCCCCTCCCTTCTGTACCCCTCAGAGTAATAAAGCCCCCCCTTCTGTGCCCCTTCAGAGAAATACAGCCCCCCTTCTGTACCCCCTCAGAGTAATACAGCCCCCCTTCTGTACCCCCTCAGAGTAATACAGCCCCCTTCTGTACCCCCTCAGAGTAATAAAGCCCCCCTTCTGTACCCCCTCACAGTAATAAAGCCCCCCCTTCTGTACCCCCTCAGAGTAATACAGCCCCCCTCTGTACACCCTCAGAGTAATAAAGCCCCCCCTTCTGTGCCCCCTCAGAGTAATACAGCCCCCCTTCTGTACCCCCTCAGAGTAATAAAGCCCCTCCCTTCTGTACCCCCTCAGAGTAATACAGCACCCCTTCTGTACCCCCTCAGAGTAATAAAGCCCCCTTCTGTACCCCCTCAGAGTAATAAAGCCCCCCCTTCTGTACCCCCTCAGAGTAATACAGCCCCCTTCTGTACCCCCTCAGAGTAATAAAGCCCCCTCCCTTCTGTACCCCCTCAGAGTAATACAGCCCCCCCCTTCTGTACCCCCTCAGAGTAATACAGCCCCCCTTTCTGTACCCCTTCAGAGTAATACAGCCCGCCTTGTGTGCCGCTCAGAGTAATAGCTACCCCGTTGCCCCCAAACCTCCGTCCAGCAGTCAGATCAAACTCATCATCACCCGCGTTGCTGCCTGAAAGTTACATCATGTAGAACCGTGTGGAACATAACCCGACCCTTCCTCTGACTCTGGCGCTTGTAAGGGGCTCCCCTCAAGGGTTAAAATGTTGCTATGGCAATGGACTGTGAAATGTGCCAATAGTTGCGCCAAATTATCACATACACCAAAATTAAATGGTTGTGGCTAAACAGAGTATGCCTAAGAAGACATTTACTGATTGGCTGAGGGTCCCCACATAAAACAGGACAATGTCTGCTACATGACATGAGACGTTGGGTGACCGGCGGCCCGCAGGACGTCCTGTTGGAGCGCCAGTGGAAATAGGTGCAGAGAGACTCCGAGGTTGTGAGAGGCGCTGCTGGAGTGCTGCGTAATGAAGATGCGATGGTCTGCAGAGCGAGCAGTACACAGACCCCGGTGGGAAGCAGACTGCTTGGAGAAGCCCCTTAAGCACAGGGTACAGGAACTGGAGGCCATCTGCCAATAGGGGCAATGCAATTGCGCCATCACCCTGAAGTGGTGGCGGACAGCTAGACGGAGATCCCCGCCCAATGAACCAGTGAGGCCGGCCTCAGTAAAGCTGCTAGGTGTGCATGCCGATGCGGGCAGAACGTTAGCAGGTCTGCTATAGGAAGGGTAACATTACGGACACAAACATTGCATAGTGACCCAGAATAACGGGCCCTCCATAATGTCTGCTGTGTGTTGTCTCTATTGTCTTGTACATTCTCTTTGAATGAGGAATGAATCAGTGAAATGTGTGCTGCAGTTTACACCGCTGAACGGGTTAATGTCTGAGCCAGCTCTGTCTGGAAATGTATCATTCTATGTTGTACGTTTAGAGTCATGTGACTATGCTTGATGGTTGTTGTCGGTCTTCTGTTCCGGTCCTAGCCCAGCAAGGATCCCACACAGACACCTTCCGTTCTGCGTGGGCTGGAATGGAGGAGGCTGAGAGACATCCCCAGCCATCCCTGGGCCTGTTACACCCAGGAGATGCCGGTGGAGTTATCCCACAGATGGAGGGAGAGTGAAAGCGCGCGGGAGACAGTGAGAGAACAAGAGCGAGAGAACGAGAGAGAAAGAGAGAGAGAAGAAGAGAGAGAGCGAAAGAGAGAGAACAAGAGAGAGAGTAAGAGAGAAAGAGAGCAGAAGAGAGAGAGAGCGAGACAGAGAACAAGAGAGAGAGCGAGAGAAGAAGAGAGAGAGAAGAAGAGAGAGAGAGTGAGAGAAAAAGAACGAGAATGAACCACCATCGCAGTGTGGATTGTATGCCAAATGGAAGTGCAGACCGTTAGAGAGCTGGAGAGTAGAAGAGGTGTTTGTGCTGGGCCCGGAGCCCTACAGATAACTGGGACTGTAGATTCCTCTGTGAACCTGCGATTTCCTCCCTGTTGCACCACTTTGTGATTTCTGCACCAATTCTCCTGTTCGTAGGATTTGCATTGTGATTGGACTGTAAATAAGTTTTCACAAGTAAAGGAGCGCTGCCAACCATTCCTGGCTTTGCAATTAAAACCTACTCTGTGAGTGTGGACCAGTTCTTTCATCATCCGGATTCACTGCAGAGGATGGAACGGTGGCGTCACCCGTGACAACCCATCATCAAGTTAAACCGCACTGTGGGTTACCCTTTGGTAGGCCTTCCATCAGCTACTTGGACAGGTCCCGTGCTACCCTCAGGGTGGGAGATGGTAGAGCCTTGTGAGCCCTGTGACAAGGCCCACACTCTACCCCGCTGTCTCCTAGGCTGAGGGCCCACTCCTCAGATGCTGCAGTTGTGCAGATTTCCATTGCTTGAATCTTGGTCATGGACTGAGTTATTGAACAAGACATTGTACGTGTATATGAGAACCAGCATTCCTAAAAGACTGCATTGAAGTGGTAATCACCAAAGTCTACTGCAGAGTCTGTAACCGATGACCTTTCACTTCGGTGCAGACCCCGGCGGTCAGAAGAGGGAAGTGGTCACAGACTCTACACTGCACCGCCGAACTGGAGCTGCAGGCGGGGTGAGTAGAATTCTGCACAGCCGGCGGACCACATAAAATGAGGCTGTGGGTCATATTCGGCCAGGCACTGCACCTACTGTGTACTACTGGTTGCACAGTCTTCAAGCATGGTTCTAGGTACCACAACTTGGTCCCAGACCTCTGATTCTGGGTCGTGGCGGCTTGCTGCATTTGGCTCTATCGACACTCATAACCTGCAGCCCTAGAGATCAGTGTCCTCTACTCTAGTGTACATTTTTGCCCAACTGGAAGCAGCCAATGAGACGAGAACAATGTGGAACAGGTAAAATATTTCTCCTCCGAGAGAAAATACTGTAATCAATGGGACAAGTCAACGGCCAGGATTTAATAACAGGTTAGTAGGGCAGGAGGGTGAGGAATTCCAAGCACTCCATGGCTGGGATCAAGTCAATCACAATGGGATCTTCCTGCAATTAGTTGTGTGCCAGACAAAAAGGACATATGGCGGCCAAGTGGTAGAGCATCGAGGGACCCACCTGGTGGATGAAACACATGGAGGACTCATAACTTCAATGTGCAGCTGGAATAACACCATGGGAGGATGAGGTGCTGGCCAGGCATGCGGGGACAGGCTTACACTGGAATGTTCAGGACTTGGGGCTAGTAGTCCTATATAAGGAGACATTCCTTCTTCTGGTTTTCAAGGACAATATAATGAGAGGTTTGATGCAGAAGGGGTCTTTGTCTGAAACCAGATAAAACTATTTGGCTTGTTAACCTGTTATAGGCTGGTTCTATTGATTATGGTACGAGTGACTTCACATCATCAGTGTCATGCCACTTGGCATCACACTCATGAAATGTCCTTCGATTGGCAAGTCTTTCAAAAGTTCCTATGGTCTGTCTCTTGAATAGAAAGGAGCCAATAGCGGCAGCGTTGAGTATATCGATCTGCCGGTTGTGGTTAACATCACTACTGCCAATCACATAACTGTTTCTGTTTACCGGAAGAGGGCAGGTGGCCAATCCCAAACCTCAAACGGTGGAGTGACAGACTCCTAAAATGCAGAGACAATTTTTGTACTTCAAGCCATGCCTCTAACCCCACCCAGACCCCTATGTGCCCCACAGAGCAATAGTGCCCTCTCTGTGTGGCACAGGGTAATAGTACCCATCATACGGTAGTAATGATGCTCCTTTAATGCCCCGATACAACAGTGATGCCCTCTTAGTGCCCACCACAGTAAAGGTGCCACCTTTGTGCTCCCCTCACAAAGTATGTAGCCTTAGTGCCCCTATAGAGTATGATGCTTCTTTCGAGCATCCATTACTATATGATACCCCCTTAGTGCACCATCGCAGTAGTGATGCCCACCACACAGTATGATGCTCCATTAGTGCCCTACTGATGCCCCTCATACAGTAACGACTCCCCTAAGTGCCCTCCCCCTAATGATGCCCCCCACATAGCAAAGATGCTTCCGTAGGGCCCTCATACAGAACAAGTGCCCTCATTGATGCCACTCATACATTATGATGCCTCCTTTTTGACTCCCTCTCCCCATTACACTCACAAAGCTGGTTTGCATCCCGCTGTCATCTCTAACCCAACCTTGCCCCTTGGCAGCCGTAGTCGCAGCCGCCACAATGGGTCCTGATATTGGCGCTGTGTGTTCCAACTTATGGCAATAGTTAGCTGCAGTGAGCAAAGGAGAAAGGTCAGATCTGAGATGACAGCAGGACATGTGGCGGGATAGAGGGACAGCGCCTGAAGTCCGGGATGGTCCTACTGGATCTAGGATGATTGGGATGGCTGCAGATGACACTCCATCTCTACACTCAGATCTTGGCATCCATTGCGAGAAAAATTTTGAAAGCATCTTTTCACATAACCAGAGAAAGCAGCATGAAACAAGTCAAAATTAGTACAAAAACAGCAAAGTAAAGAGGTCATGTGACCATTGGAGAGCTTCGCCTACCTGACCACCTTGGTGCCGTTCCTCATAACTTGCATATCCACCATACAGCCGCCATTCACATACGATGCCAGGTTCAGCTCGGAGAACTCGGCCTGCAAAAAGGAATACATTATTAGTCATTCTGAATGATATTTAATTCTGGTGACAAGCAACATGGCTGCTATTAAAACTCCCACGAGGGTTTGTAGTCGGCCAGGACATCATCCTGGTCCCCTCCACAATGTCATACATGTATTATCTCCTGTGGATGCACTGTGCAAGCTGTCATGTCTATTTTCTGTATGTGGGTTGCACAGCTGCAGCGTCTGAAGGGTTAACGTAAGAGATGAGCGAGCACCAAAATGCTCGAGTGCTCGTTGCTCGAGTCGAACTTTCCGCGATGCTCGAGGGTTCGTTTCGAGTAATGAACCCCATTGAAGTCAATTGAGGACTCGAGCATTTTTGTATATCGCCGATGCTCCGCACAGGTCATGACTTGTGAAACACCAGAAAACATCAGAAAGTCATGGAAACACCACAGAAACGGATAGGAAAGGGCAGGGGCAGCATGCATGGCTGCATCTGAGGCTCCCAGGTCCCACTATTAAGCCAAAATGGGGGCAAGAGCCTGGCGTCACCCCCATAACAATTTACTTGGGACAAACCCTCATTAGCAAGGCACACACGCTGGCACATCTTAGCTAAGCACCACACTACCTGCAACCAAGGACAATCACTGCCTGCAGGTGACACCGCTGCCTCTTCTCCTGGGTTACATGCTGGCATTGCTGTCCAACCCCCCCGCACGACCCTGCGTCCACAGCGCACACAATGCTGTTGAGAATTGATGATAAATTGACGTACGATCATCATTCCAATCCCGTGCCACCTCCGTCAAAAAATTGTCAGGAGCCGCAAACGTGGGCATAAAGGGGACTCAGGTGCCAGCACTTCTACACATGTCCACAATGCAGCAATACTCTGTGTGGGAAGCACGTGAGCGGGCCCAGGGTCAGGCTCGGTCCCAGCCTCCACCTTGTGTGACCCAAGGTGCCGCGAGTTACATAGCAATGGGGAATTCATGTGTCCCCACACAATTCATTCTGTGTAGGTGTCAGATAGCTCAACGCCACAATGGGAAGTCTTTGTGTAGAAGAGAAGGCTGAGAGGAGACTTAAAGGGGTTGTCCCGAGGCAGCAAGTGGGTCTATACACTTCTGCATGGCCATAATAATGCACTTTGTAATGTACATTGTGCATTAATTATGAGCCATACAGAAGTTATAAAAAGTTTTATACTTACCTGCTCCGTTGCTGGCGTCCCCGTCTCCATGGAGCCGACTAATTTTTGGCCTCCGATGGCCAAATTAGCCGCGCTTGCGCAGTCCGGGTCTTCAGCAGTCTTCTATGGAGCCGCTCGTGCCAGAGAGCGGCTCCGTGTAGCTCCGCCCCGTCACGTGCCGATTCCAGCCAATCAGGAGGCTGGAATCGGCAGTGGACCGCACAGAAGAGCTGCGGTCCACGAAGGTAGAAGATCCCGGCGGCCATCTTCAGCAGGTGAGTATGAAGACGCCGGACCGCCGGGATTCAGGTAAGCGCTGTGCGGGTGGTTTTTTTAACCCCTGCATCGGGGTTGTCTCGCGCCGAACGGGGGGGGGGGGGGTTAAAAAAAAAAAAAACCCGTTTCGGCGCGGGACATCTCCTTTAATAGCTGTCTACAAATATCTGAAGGGCTGTCACAGTGCAGAGGGATTAGCTCTATTCTCATCTGTACAAGGAAAGACTAGAAGCAATGGGATGAAACTGAAAGGGAGGAGACACAGATTGGATATTAGACAGTGAGGGGATCAATGAGTGGAACAGGTTGTCACAGGAGGTGGGGAGTTCTCCTTCAATGGAAGTGTTCAAACAAAGGCTGGACAGACATCTGTCTGGGATGATTTAGTGATCCTGCACTGAGCAGGGGGTTGGACCCGATGACTCCGGAGGTCCCTTCCAACTCTACCATTCTATGATTCCCTTTATTGGCACTCCCTGCCAAAGGAGTGTTGAAGCCGGGCTTGCAATCTACACTGGCCTCGGCTGCGTGTCATCCCTCTGGGACCAGAGCCTGGTGACACGTCAGCACTTAAAGGGGTTGTCCCGCGGCAGCAAGTGGGTCTATACACTTCTGTATGGCCATAATAATGCACTTTGTAATGTACATTGTGCATTAATTATGAGCCATACAGAAGTTATAAAAAGTTTTATACTTACCTGCTCCGTTGCTGGCATCCTCGTTCCCATGGAGCCGACTAATTTTCGCCCTCCGATGGCCAAATTAGCCGCGCTTGCGCAGTCCGGGTCTTCCGCAGTCTTCTATGGGGCCGCTCGTGTAGAATGCCAGCTCCGTGTAGCTCCGCCCCGTCACGTGCCGATTCCAGCCAATCAGGAGGCTGGAATCGGCAATGGACCGCACAGAAGCCCTGCGGTCCACGGAGACAGAGGATCCCGGCGGCCATCTTCAGCAGGTAAGTATGAAGACGCCGGACCGCCGGGATTCAGGTAAGCGCTGTGCGGGTTGTTTTTTTAACCCCTGCATCGGGGTTGTCTCGCGCCGAACGGGGGGGGGGGTGGGGGGGTGGGGGGTGTTAAAAAAAAAAAAAAAAAACCTGTTTCGGCGCGGGACAACCCCTTTAACCCTCCTAGCTGTTCAGGTCAGCCAGGTGCCCAGGTCACCCCTCTGGGGTGTTGCAGGTTGTCCCCAATTTTTTAACCCCTTCCAGCCTCAGGATGTAAGTTTATATCCTGGCTAGGCATGTAAATGGTTCACAGAGGGAGGGTGCTCCCTATGTGATGTCATCAGCCTGCTGCCATGTAATTGCAGAGAGCTGATGGGTTGCCATGGACACCAGATGCCAGACAATGATGTCCAAGTCTGTCATTGCCTGTTATCGCTATGCATTGCAGTACAGGGTTACTGCAGTGTATAATTAGAGCAATCATAGGATCTGAGGTTCAAGTCCTGTACAGTGTAATAAAAAATTATAAAAAGTAAATAAAAAAACTAGTACAATAAATTGAAGATACTTTTTATCCTGCAAACGCTACTTAAAAAAATGGAGTGAAAATGCTTTTAGTCTCTCCAAAAAAAAAAAAAAATCACAGTAAGGGTGCATTCAGACGAGCGTGTTTATGCGCATACATACGTCTATTAGAACCATTGGTTTCCTATGCTGACCTTGTTTTACAGGCGTGCACCGCATTAGTCTGTGCTGTGTGTTAATATTCTCCACTGTGACAGCAATGTCAGTGTTCAGTGACAAGGGGACTCCCCGCGGGAAGTAAAGACTCCCCCCCTTCCACAGCTGTGAAAGTTGTGGCAGAGGATCGCAAAGCCCTCTGATTGATTTCAATGGGGCCGCTGCTGCCGAAGCAATAGGATGTCAGCACCGCGGCAGTGATTTTCGAGGAAGAGCTTCACTAAAAATCATCTCTCCGATGCTGCCTGGGCTCAGGAGTGTGTAGCCGGTTCTTCTGCTTGCACTGTAATGGAGTCCTCCCAGCAGACAAGTATTTAAAACCCCCGCCTGATGACAGGGCTGCGTCTCATTGGCTGTCAGCCAATCACAGGCAGCGCTTAGCCATTCATTGAAAACCAGCTGCCTCTGATTGGTCACAGCGCTCAGCCAGTCAGAGTCAGCCCTTTCAACAGGTGGGGTGAGTATATATATATATATATATATATATATATAAAAAAAAAATTTATATTTAAAGCCCTTCCCCGAAAATCACTGCAGGGCTTGCCAGCAGCCCATTGCTTTCAATGGAGCAGGCTGTAGTGCCGGCTCCACTGAATTCAATGGGAGAACATAGCACTCCTCTGTCACAGCTGTGGCAGAGGAGCGCTATGTTCTCTATAAGTCATTGGGGCCGCCGGTGCTGACGCCAGCCCCATTCACAACAAGAGGAAAGCCCATGGATGTGTCAGCATCCAGGGGTTTCACGTTCAAGAACTCCGCTGCTGCAGCTGATAGCGGGCAGCGCACTTTATTTGCGCAAAAACGCGGCCAAGTGAGTTTTTTTCAGCGTGACGCCCGCTTCGGTCACACAAACTTTTTAAAGCATGCGTTTTTGCACACAAATTCGCACATAAAAACGCCCGTCTGACTGAGCCCTAAAGCCCTAAACTGCCCTTTCCTTCAAAAGTAGATGAATTAATGTTTTTTTTCTTCCTGCTCTTACAAAAAACATTAATACAAGTTATAGAATACATTATATGTACTCAAACATGGTGACACAAAAACACAGGTCCTCATACGGCCGCGCCGACGGGAAAATAACATAGCTACGGCTTTTGAAAAGTGGAGATGAAAATTGCCCAAAAATTGTCACGCCCCTACGGCCACCGGAGATAAGTCACCGGGGGAGGAAAAAACTAAACGTGTTTGACAATATTTCGTGAATTTCCCAGTTTATGATATATCTGAGCGGTCCGGCTGCGCGGCAGGAAGGCACGGGTCTAACCTGCCAGGAGGGCTTCCTGCTGCCGGCTATGTTTAGACATTTTGGCTTATTTTCTCCAGTTCTAGCAGTTTCTGTGGGGATCATCCACCGGCAGCGCTAGACGGCGTCACATATCAACACCGTCACTGTAAACTACACAACCGCATCAAAGGCGCCGCGGGCGGCGGGAGGGCGCCATACTCTGATGTCTGAGAGGTTTGATCACATTACAGAGATTCAGTCCCTGACTGATTAGGACGGACGGCGCAGTCCAGGAGACGCAACGGCAGCCAAAGTCAGATGCCACCAGAATCATCACAGAAGGAAGAAACCGGACTGCATTCTATAGGGAGCGGGCCATCAGCCACAGGAGAGCCTGCTGCTACCTGACCTCTGTCTATGCATCACGGCTGCGCCACAGCCTTACTGCGACGGGATCTTATCAACTTTACACGTGGCCACACATATTCAGCTAGTGCTGCCACCCAGCGAGGACACCACTACACCAGCCGGTAACTTATTATACAACCTGCTGACGAAATTAATTTTTTACTGGCCATAGTAACGGCCGGCAAAAATACTTACCTGTCTGATCAACTCCAGCCAGGAAACAACACAGCCATCAAGTGCTCTAACTCATTCTGAAGTTCAAGTTGGGATGCTGCTGCAGCGCTTACATGCGATCCGTGCAAACTACTATAATACTGCCCCCTATGTACAAGAATATAACTACTATAATACTGCCCCCTATGTACAAGAATATATCTACTATAATACTGCCTCCTATGTACAAGAATATAACTACTATAATACTGCCTCCTATGTACAAGAATATAACTACTATAATACTGCCCCCTATGTACAAGAATATAACTACTATAATACTGCTCCCTATGTACAAGAATATAACTACTATAATACTGCCCCCTATGTACAAGAATATAACTACTATAATACTGCTCCCTATGTACAAGAATATAACTACTATAATACTGCTCCCTATGTACAAGAATATAACTACTATAATACTGCTCCTATGTACAAGAATATAACTACTATAATACTGCCCCCTATGTACAAGAATATAACTACTATAATACTGCCCCTATGTACAAGAATATAACTACTATAATACTGCTCCTATGTACAAGAATATAACTACTATAATACTGCCCCCTATGTACAAGCATATAACTGCTATAATGCTGCCCCCTATGTACGAGAATATAACTACTATAATACTGCCCCCTATGTACAAGAATATAACTACTATAATACTGCCCCCTATGTACAAGAATATAACTACTATAATACTGCCCTCTATGTACAAGAATATAACTACTATAATACTGCCCCCTATGTACAAGAATATAACTACTATAATACTGCCCCCTATGTACAAGAATATAACTACTATAATACTGCCCCCTATGTACAAGAATATACCTACTATAATACTGCCCCCTATGTACAAAAATATACCTACTATAATACTGCTCCTATGTACAAGAATATAACTACTATAATACTGCCTCCAATGTACAAGAATATAACTACTATAATACTGCCCCCTATGTACAAGAATATAACTACTATAATACTGCCCCCTATGTACAAGAATATAACTACTATAATACTGCCCCCTATGTACAAGAATATAACTACTATAATACTGCCTCCTATGTACAAGAATATAACTACTATAATACTGCCTCCTATGTACCAGAATATAACTACTATAATACTGCCCCCTATGTACAAGTATATAACTACTATAATACTGCTGCTATGTACAAGAATATAACTACTATAATACTGCCCCCTATGTACAAGAATATAACTACTATAATACTGCTCCTATGTACAAGAATATAACTACTATAATAGTGCCTCCTATGTACAAGAATATACCGTAACTACTATAATACTGCTCCCTATGTACAAGAATATAACTACTATAATACTGCTCCTATGTACAAGAATATAACTACTATAATACTGCCCTATATGTACAAGAATATAACTACTATTATACTGCTCCAATGTACAAGAATATAACTACTATAATACTGCTCCTATGTACAAGAATATAACTACTATAATACTGCTCCCTATGTACAAGAATATAACTACTATAATACTGCCCCCTATGTACAAGAATATAACTACTATAATACTGCTCCTATGTACAAGAATATAACTACTATAATACTGCCTCCTATGTACAAGAATATAACTACTATAATACTGCCCTATATGTATAAGAATATAACTACTATTATACTGCTCCAATGTACAAGAATATAACTACTATAATACTGCCCCCCTATGTACAAGAATATAACTACTATAATACTGCCCCCTATGTACAAGAATATAACTATAATAATACTGCCCCCTATGTACAAGAATATAACTACTACAATACTGCTCCTATGTACAAGAATATAACTACTATAATACTGCCCCCTATGTACAAGAATATAACTATTATAATACTGCCCCCTATGTACAAGAATAAACCTACTATAATACTGCCCCCTATGTACAAGAATATAACTACTATAATACTGCCCCCTATGTACAAGAATATAACTACTATAATACTGCTCCTATGTACAAGAATATAACTACTATAATACTGCCCCCTATGTACAAGAATATAACTACTATAATACTGCCCCCTATGTACAAGAATATAACTACTATAATACTGCCCCCTATGTACAAGAATATAACTACTATAATACTGCTCCTATGTACAAGAATATAACTACTATAATACTGCTCGCTATGTACAAGAATATAACTACTATAATACTGCTCCTATGTACAAGAATATACCTACTATAATACTGCCCCCTATGTACAGGAATATAACTACTATAATACTGCCCCTATGTACAAGAATATAACTACTATAATACTGCCCCCTATGTACAAGAATATAACTACTATAATACTGCCCCCTATGTACAAGAATATATCTACTATAATACTGCCTCCTATGTACAAGAATATAACTACTATAATACTGCCTCCTATGTACAAGAATATAACTACTATAATACTGCCCCCTATGTACAAGAATATAACTACTATAATACTGCTCCCTATGTACAAGAATATAACTACTATAATACTGCCCCCTATGTACAAGAATATAACTACTATAATACTGCTCCCTATGTACAAGAATATAACTACTATAATACTGCTCCCTATGTACAAGAATATAACTACTATAATACTGCTCCTATGTACAAGAATATAACTACTATAATACTGCCCCCTATGTACAAGAATATAACTACTATAATACTGCCCCTATGTACAAGAATATAACTACTATAATACTGCTCCTATGTACAAGAATATAACTACTATAATACTGCCCCCTATGTACAAGCATATAACTGCTATAATGCTGCCCCCTATGTACGAGAATATAACTACTATAATACTGCCCCCTATGTACAAGAATATAACTACTATAATACTGCCCCCTATGTACAAGAATATAACTACTATAATACTGCCCTCTATGTACAAGAATATAACTACTATAATACTGCCCCCTATGTACAAGAATATAACTACTATAATACTGCCCCCTATGTACAAGAATATAACTACTATAATACTGCCCCCTATGTACAAGAATATACCTACTATAATACTGCCCCCTATGTACAAAAATATACCTACTATAATACTGCTCCTATGTACAAGAATATAACTACTATAATACTGCCTCCAATGTACAAGAATATAACTACTATAATACTGCCCCCTATGTACAAGAATATAACTACTATAATACTGCCCCCTATGTACAAGAATATAACTACTATAATACTGCCCCCTATGTACAAGAATATAACTACTATAATACTGCCTCCTATGTACAAGAATATAACTACTATAATACTGCCTCCTATGTACCAGAATATAACTACTATAATACTGCCCCCTATGTACAAGTATATAACTACTATAATACTGCTGCTATGTACAAGAATATAACTACTATAATACTGCCCCCTATGTACAAGAATATAACTACTATAATACTGCTCCTATGTACAAGAATATAACTACTATAATAGTGCCTCCTATGTACAAGAATATACCGTAACTACTATAATACTGCTCCCTATGTACAAGAATATAACTACTATAATACTGCTCCTATGTACAAGAATATAACTACTATAATACTGCCCTATATGTACAAGAATATAACTACTATTATACTGCTCCAATGTACAAGAATATAACTACTATAATACTGCTCCTATGTACAAGAATATAACTACTATAATACTGCTCCCTATGTACAAGAATATAACTACTATAATACTGCCCCCTATGTACAAGAATATAACTACTATAATACTGCTCCTATGTACAAGAATATAACTACTATAATACTGCCTCCTATGTACAAGAATATAACTACTATAATACTGCCCTATATGTATAAGAATATAACTACTATTATACTGCTCCAATGTACAAGAATATAACTACTATAATACTGCCCCCCTATGTACAAGAATATAACTACTATAATACTGCCCCCTATGTACAAGAATATAACTATAATAATACTGCCCCCTATGTACAAGAATATAACTACTACAATACTGCTCCTATGTACAAGAATATAACTACTATAATACTGCCCCCTATGTACAAGAATATAACTATTATAATACTGCCCCCTATGTACAAGAATAAACCTACTATAATACTGCCCCCTATGTACAAGAATATAACTACTATAATACTGCCCCCTATGTACAAGAATATAACTACTATAATACTGCTCCTATGTACAAGAATATAACTACTATAATACTGCCCCCTATGTACAAGAATATAACTACTATAATACTGCCCCCTATGTACAAGAATATAACTACTATAATACTGCCCCCTATGTACAAGAATATAACTACTATAATACTGCTCCTATGTACAAGAATATAACTACTATAATACTGCTCGCTATGTACAAGAATATAACTACTATAATACTGCTCCTATGTACAAGAATATACCTACTATAATACTGCCCCCTATGTACAGGAATATAACTACTATAATACTGCCCCTATGTACAAGAATATAACTACTATAATACTGCCCCTATGTACAAGAATATAACTACTATAATACTGCCCCCTATGTACAGGAATATAACTATTATAATACTGCCCCCTATGTACAAGAATATAACTACTATAATACTGCCTCCTATGTACAAGAATATAACTACTATAATACTGCCTCCTATGTACAAGAATATAACTACTATAATACCGCCCCCTATGTACAAGAATATAACTACTATAATACTGCCTCCTATGTACAAGAATATAACTACTATAATACTGCCCCCTATGTACAGGAATATAACTACTATAATACTGCCCCTATGTACAAGAATATAACTACTATAATACTGCCCCCTATGTACAAGAATATAACTACTATAATACTGCCTCCTATGTACAAGAATATAACTACTATAATACTGCCTCCTATGTACAAGAATATAACTACTATAATACCGCCCCCTATGTACAAGAATATAACTACTATAATACTGCCTCCTATGTACAGGAATATAACTATTATAATACTGCCCCCTATGTACAAGAATATAACTACTATAATACTGCCTCCTATGTACAAGAATATAACTACTATAATACTGCCTCCTATGTACAAGAATATAACTACTATAATACCGCCCCCTATGTACAAGAATATAACTACTATAATACTGCCTCCTATGTACAAGAATATAACTACTATAATACTGCCCCCTATGTACAGGAATATAACTACTATAATACTGCCCCCTATGTACAAGAATATAACTACTATAATACTGCTCCTATGTAGAAGAATATAACTACTATAATACTGCCCTCTATGTACAAGAATATACCTACTATAATACTGCCCCCTATGTACAAGAATATAACTACTATAATACTGCCTCCTATGTACAAGAATATAACTACTATAATACTGCCCCCTATGTACAAGAATATAACTACTATAATACTGCCTCCTATGTACAAGAATATAACTACTATAATACTGCCTCCTATGTACAAGAATATAACTACTATAATACTGCCCCCTATGTACAAGAATATAACTACTATAATACTGCCTCCTATGTACAAGAATATAACTACTATAATACTGCCTCCTATGTACAAGAATATAACTACTATAATACTGCCTCCTATGTACAAGAATATAACTACTATAATACTGCCCCCTATGTACAAGAATATAACTACTATAATACTGCCTCCTATGTACAAGAATATAACTACTATAATACTGCCCCCTATGTACAAGAATATAACTACTATAATACTGCCTCCTATGTACAAGAATATAACTACTATAATACTGCCTCCTATGTACAAGAATATAACTACTATAATACTGCCTCCTATGTACAAGAATATAACTACTATAATACTGCCCCCTATGTACAGGAATATAACTACTATAATACTGCCCCCTATGTACAAGAATATAACTACTATAATACTGCTCCTATGTACAAGAATATAACTACTATAATACTGCCCCCTATGTACAAGAATATAACTACTATAATACTGCCCCCCTATGTACAAGAATATAACTACTATAATACTGCCGCCTGTGTACAAGAATATAACTACTATAATACTGCCCCCTATGTACAACAATATAACTACTATAATACTACCCCCTATGTACAAGAATATAACTACTATAATACTGCCCCCTATGTACAAGAATATAACTACTATAATACTGCCCCCTATGTACAAGAATATAACTACTATAATACTGTCCCCCTATGTACAAGAATATAACTACTATAATACTGCCCCCTATGTACAAGAATATAACTACTATAATACTGTCCCCCTATGTACAAGAATATAACTACTATAATACTGCCCCCTATGTACAAGAATATAACTACTATAATACTGCCCCCTATGTACAAGAATATAACTACTATAATACTGCCCCCTGTGTACAAGAATATAACTACTATAATACTGCCCCTATGTACAAGAACATAACTACTATAATACTGCCCCCTATGTACAAGAATATAACTACTATAATACTGCCCCCTATGTACAGGAATATAACTACTATAATACTGCCCCCTATGTACAAGAATATAACTACTATAATACTGCCCCCTATGTACAAGAATATAACTACTATAATACTGCCCCCTATGTACAAGAATATAACTACTATAATACTGCCCCTATGTACAAGAATATAACTACTATAATACTGCCCCCTATGTACAAGTATATAACTACTATAATACTGCTCCTATGTACAAGAATATAACTACTATAATACTGCCCCCTATGTACAAGTATATAACTACTATAATACTGCTCCTATGTACAAGAATATAACTACTATAATACTGCCTCCTATGTACAAGAATATAACTACTATAATACTGCTCCTGTGTACAAGAATATAACTACTATAATACTGCCCCCTATGTACAAGAATATAACTACTATAATACTGCTCCCTATGTGCAAGAATATAACTACTATAATACTGCCTCCTATATACAATAATATAACTACTCTAATACTGTCCCCTATGTACAAGAATATAACTACTATAATACTGCTCCTATGTACAAGAATATAACTACTATAATACTGCCTCCTATGTACAAGAATATAACTACTATAATACTGCTCCTATGTACAAGAATATAACTACTATAATACTGCTCCTGTGTACAAGAATATAACTACTATAATACTGCCCCCTATGTACAAGAATATAACTACTATAATACTGCTCCCTATGTGCAAGAATATAACTACTATAATACTGCCTCCTATATACAATAATATAACTACTCTAATACTGTCCCCTATGTACAAGAATATAACTACTATAATACTGCTCCTATGTACAAGAATATAACTACTATAATACTGCCCCCTATGTACAAGAATATAACTACTATAATACTGCCTCCTATGTACAAGAATATAACTACTATAATACTGCTCCTATGTACAAGAATATAACTACTATAATACTGCCTCCGATGTACAAGAATATAACTACTATAATACTGCCCCCTATGTACAAGAATATAACTACTATAATACTGCCTCCTATGTACAAGAATATAACTACTATAATACTGCCTCCTATGTACAAGAATATAACTACTATAATACTGCCCCCTATGTACAAGAATATAACTACTATAATACTGCCCCCTATGTACAAGAATATAACTACTATAATACTACCTCCTATGTACAAGAATATAACTACTATAATACTGCCCACTATGTACAAGAATATAACTACTATAATACTGCCTCCTATGTACAAGAATATAACTACTATAATACTGCTCCCTATGTACAAGAATATAACTACTATAATACTGCTCCCTATGTACAAGAATATAACTACTATAATACTGCCCCCTATGTACAAGAATATAACTACTATAATACTGCCCCCTATGTACAAGAATATAACTACTATAATACTGCCCCCTATGTACAAGAATATAACTACTATAATACTACCTCCTATGTACAAGAATATAACTACTATAATACTGCCCCCTATGTACAAGAATATAACTACTATAATACTGCCTCCTATGTACAAGAATATAACTACTATAATACTGCCCCCTATGTACAAGAATATAACTACTATAATACTGCCCCCCATGTACAAGAATATAACTACTATAATACTGCTCCTATGTACATGAATATAACTACTATAATACTGCCCCCTATGTACAAGAATATAACTACTATAATACTGCTCCCTATGTACAAGAATATAACTACTATAATACTGCCCCCTATGTACAAGAATATAACTACTATAATACTGCTCCTATGTACAAGAATATAACTACTATAATACTGCCCCCTATGTACAAGAATATAACTACTATAATACTGCCCCCTATGTACAAGAATATAACTACTATAATACTGCTCCTATGTACAAGAATATAACTACTATAATACTGCCCCCTATGTACAATATAACTACTGTAATACTGCTCCTATGTACAAGAATATAACTACTATAATACTGCCCCCTATGTACAAGAATATAACTACTATAATACTGCTCCTATGTACAAGAATATAACTACTATAATACTGCTCCTATGTACAAGAATATAACTACTATAATACTGCTCCTATGTACAAGAATATAACTACTATAATACTGCCCCCTATGTACAAGAATATAACTACTATAATACTGCTCCTATGTACAAGAATATAACTACTATAATACTGCCCCCTATGTACATGAATATAACTACTATAATACTGCCCCCTATGTACAAGAATATAACTACTATAATACTGCTCCCTATATACAAGAATATAACTACTATAATACTGCTCCCTATGTACAAGAATATAACTACTATAATACTGCTCCCTATGTACAAGAATATAACTACTATAATACTGCCCCCTATGTACAAGAATATAACTACTATAATACTGCTATGTATTGGAGTATAACAATCCTGAGACGGGGCGGTTGGTAGACGTTCCTTCTCCTCCGCCGTGCCTGGGGCGCACATGTTGCTCCTCCGCCGTCGTGTCATTGAAGGTCACAGCCATTTAAAGAACCAAGCGATGCATCAGCGTATACATGTAAATGCCTATAAACCGCAGGTCCCCGGAGGCCAAATGTGACTCTTTCCAGGAACGCCCTGGAGCAAGAACAGTATTAAGGAGCCCCGTCCTCATCTGTTTCTGCTTTCTATCTCCTTGAGAAGCTGACGCTTGGGCTGCACTGCAACATTTGGGGTCATTTATGAAGTCTTTTGAGATAGAAGGGTTTCTTCTGCTATATACTTGCCGTCCCCGGCTGCCCCACCCCCACCCCTAAACACTTCTAGCCAACATGCGGATTTTCCTCCCAGCCAAAGTCATCAAAGCCATCAAAAAAAGTTGCTTATGTTAAGTAGTTTAATGTTTCACCCCTAGATGGCGATGTTCAGGCCATGTGGTGTTGATACGGACAGTTTAGCAGATTTAATCTAGTGGTGCCATCTAGTGGCTGAAGCATCATGAAAATGAAGCACGCATTTCCCTCGCTCCGTAGTTCACCTTTGCCGCCATGCTCCGGCCTCGGCACAGTAAACACCGCGGCTGTTTTTCGGCTGCGCTGCAGGAATTCATCGCTGTGAAAACTATTTACATGAATCTGATATGATCCGCGCTGTGATCCTCCCTTGTAGAGTTTGGCGCGCTCCGTAGCCGTCTGTCCAAAGAGCCAGAAGTCTAAACAGAGTGATGACTGCGCCCACTGATCAGTATCACCGTAACCGGCCGGCACTGAGCCATTATCACATAACAGGTGGACGATGGGAGTTGTAGTCCTCTTACACGGCGGAGGCTGTTTGCAGTAAGCCATGAGTCTATGGACGGGGAGGGGGTGGTACAGGTTAGTATACAGCCTGGGTGCACGCTGGTCGTAATTGTACGTTGTGCCCGAGAGACTCCCATCAGACACTGCCGACAGTCCGTGCGCCATCCGGTATACACGGACATGCATTGGCTTGTCCTACCAGTGATGGCACATGCAATGAGTGACTTCTCGCGGACCATGGATGTGCGTGGAAAGTCTAGGAGGACATTTATAAACTATTTGACACCAATTTCTGTTGTAGAAACGTCCCGGATTGTTGCGCACGCAGGTATATACCCAAACGTTTGCGACTCTTTCATTCTTCACGCTCCATAGGGGGACACGAAATACTTGAACGTTGTATTATAATATTATCACACGGCATAACTGACATTGCTAGCATTTCGCCTGCTCACTGCATCTGGCCAGATATAAGCCTCATCATTACATTCTCCATATGGCGCATACTTTCCTTGGCGCTAATATGAAGTGCTCTCCCACTGGTTACACAGTGTTGCGGCCTTCTATCTGGCTTCCACATACTGCAACCATTGTCATCACTATGGACCATTGTCTTACACAATCCTATTAACACGTACGGTATCCTCCGGCACGTGTCTCGCGGACCCTCCCCAATAATGCCCACCACCTGCTCCACTATCTCCAGACTGGCCCCTTCCACTCCGTAAGAGCGGCACACTTTCATCACAGAATGCCAGACCCCGTAGACGCCACCAGCACAAGGGTCTCTCTCATGTGGTACTTCCGTTACATCGGCCTCTCCGTTGCGCTGGTCTTTTTCTTCTGCACTGATGGTCCTGTCAGACTTCACCTGGTATCTGCAGGGAGGGAGGCTCCTTCTCATCTCATGTGCTCCAGGATCTTTTACCTCAGTGATCTGACTGGTCCTCCATTCAGCTCTCTCTTCGGCCCCCAAGTCATCAGGGCCCTTTTAGTCCCTGGCAGTCTCACTTCTGGCAGCTCCCCACCATGGGTATGGTGCTTGCTGCACTGTGCTTAGGCATGTGCAGCGTCCGAGAAATGGGCCATGCCCTAGGAAACAGCAGGGTAGAGTTTGGGCTATGTCACGGTGGCTCTACTGTCTTACACCCAGAGGGTAACAGGTGACACGTCCAAGGGCAGGTTAATAGATGGGGAACCCAATATTGGGTTACCTTAGTCTCTTTTGTGAGGGTGGCGCCACCGTTTCTTCTGGAGCGGGGAATTCCTAGTTGGAGTAAATCCCCTCTCACGCAGCTTCTGTGGGGGAATTCCAAGTTGGCGGAGTAAATTCACACGCACACACGGATACTCTTTAAGACACAGCCTCCAGAAACAGATGGGCAACCGGTCGTTTTACTTCAATTCCCAATGGCCAAACAGCTCAGCAGTTTCTTGATAAATGGTGCGACAGGGAGATCTCCCGAGATCACAGGAGAGACCACAGTCACAGTTATCTGAAGCTCCCGGCCCGGCACCACGCTTGCTTTCCTCTCTACCGGTACACACTCACAAGTAGAAACACGCTGAAGAACGTCTGGGGTTGGCAGTCCCCGACAATCACTATTCCATTCTCTCAGCTTCCTCCATTCTTGAAGGTACCGGTGTGGGCTTCCTGCAGAACTCCCCGCGCTCCTCTCCCTGACAGGACCCGCACAGAACTCTCTTCTCCCTCAGAACTCTCTCTGCACAAACACATATATTAGGCATCATAACGTGGCGGACAAAAAGATACAGAACCAGACAGTCAGCTCACATACCGGACACTTAACCCTGTCATGGCTGCAGCTATGCAATACACATCATTCTTGCAGCACAGAAGACACTGACAATATATAGACAATGGCATGTATACAGTTATGTCTGCTCAGCGATGCGCTCTATCCTGGTACATAATTACCCGCTCGCTCCCTCGAAGCTCCTACATTTGGCCGGATCCGGTTATTAGTCTGCTAGAAGTCTTGGCCAGAGCCGGCTATTTACTAATTGTGTTAAGTGTTTTATCATTTCCCATATGGCGGCGCGGGGTGGGCTGCGTGTTACTCTGGCGCCCCGCGTACAACTCTATAAGCTCTCCCCATCGTTCACAGCTTCATGGTTTAGGCCACAGTTTGCAGGTTTTGATGCAAGTGATTTCCCTCGGCCAGTTTTGTAGGTAATGAACCTCTGAGCCACAAGCTTTGTAGACCCGCACCCGAACGTGTCATATTAAACAGGCACTTGCAGAATTTAAATCGACAAAATACTGCCATATAGTGCCCAATAATATGACACTGCTATATACAAGCTGTGTAATACTAGCATATAGTGCCAAAATAATATACAGCATACAAGTACTACTCCCTTAGGCCTCGGTCAGACCAGCGTGTTATTTTGCGCACGTCTATTAGAGCCATTGGTTTCCTATGAGCTGGTCACATGTCCGCTTTTAGAGGCGCAAAATACTCACACCTGCAAAAGATAGCACATGCGTGCCTAGAATGCGCGCCTGCAAGGTCCGTGCTGCGCGTTAGAGATAGGACCGCACTCTGTAGAGCTGCGAGCTGCGCATCATTACATCTTGTGAACACACTATTTTGAGCACATGTAAAAGAAAGCAGATAGCTTCGGCTACACGCATTTTGCACACGCGTGCAGCACATTTTTTTCGCCCACATAGGTACGCAAAATAACACGCTTGTCTGACCGAGGCCTTAAACACAACAGCGCCTCAAACTGTCACAAGGTTTCAACATAATATGGACATATAATTCCATGATAATATAGTCATATACAGACTATATAATACCACCATATTGTGCTAAATAATCAGCAGGGTACAAATACTATTTTGAAGAGCCCACACAGTGCTATGTAAGATATATGTTGTAGTACTGCTCCAAGATTCCGACATAATACTGCCATATGGTGTCATGATTATACTACCAAATACAAGTTATATAATACCAAGAAATACTGCTAAATATTGTGCAGTGTCCAAACACCAAATGGAAATGCCACATACATCCTACATAACAGTGCCATATAGTTCATACATAATGCTGCCACATGATCCAAACATAATACCGCCATATACAGGCTATATGACTCTGCCATTAAGTGCTCAAACAATTAGCAGTATCCAAATAACACTACATTGTAAAGCCCATATAATACTGCCACGTATATCCCCTATACTACTGCCACGTAATTCTTGAATAATACTGTGATATAAAGCTAAGATAATACTTCCATATACATACTATATAATAACACTATGTAGTGCCAAACATAATATGAAGTATTTAAATAATATTCCCTTAAACAGCCCACATAATAGTGCTATATGTTTCCACAATACTGCAGCATATACAGGCAATGTAATACCCCCATAAAGTGCTCAAATAATGCGCAGTATCCAAATACTACCTTGAAGAACACACGTAGTATTGCAAGATATATCCCACCTTATACTGCCACATATATCCCACATAATACTGCCCCATATATCCCACATAATACTGCCATATGCAGGCTATACAATTCCACCATATAATGTACAAAATATATGCAACATCCAATAATACTCTATCAAAAAGCCCCCATTAAATTGCAGTATATCTGTGAACTGTAGTATATGGCAGTATTATGTGCCAATTAAATTCACAAATAATACCACCAGAGACTGCTAAATAATACCGAATGACCCACTAGCAAATGGGGATGTGGTGTGTTCGTGGGGGTGTGGGGGTGGGAGGGTGTCTGTGTGTGTGTGTTTGAGGGGATGTCTGTTTGGGGGGGGGGGTGTCTTTGTGTGTGTGGGGGGAGGGGTGATGGGGTGTCTGTCTGTGAGTGTTTGGGTGGGTGTCTGTGTGTATGTGTGTTTGGGGGGGGTCTGTGTCTGTGGGGGGGGGGGGGGGGGTGAGGGGGTGTCTGTCTGTGTGTGTTTGGGTGGGTGTCTGTATGTATGTGTGTTTGGGGGGGGGGTGTCTGTGTGTGTGTGTGGGGGGGGGGGGTGAGGGGGTATCTGTCTGTCTGTGTTTGGGGGGGGTCTGTGTGTGTTTGGGTGGGTGTCTGTGCGTTTGGGGGGGGTGTCTGTGTGTGTGTTTGGGTGGGTGTTTGTGTGTGTGGGAGGGTGTCTGTGTGTATGTGTGTTTGGGGGGGGGGGGTGTCTGTGTGTTTGGGGGGGTGTCTGTGTGTGTGGGAGGGTGTCTGTGTGTATGTGTGTTTGGGGGGTGTGTCTGTGTGTTTGGGGGGGTGTCTGTGTGTGTGGGAGGGTGTCTGTGTGTATGTGTGTGTGTGTGTGTGTGGGGGGGGGGTGTCTATGTGTGTGTGTTTGGGGGGGGGGGTTCCCAGGTGTTTGCCTCATAAAACCAAATGCAGGTGCATTGCTAGACTTCCCTTCACTGAGGGAAAAGCAGATGCCCTTCAATGAGACCTTGTTATTTCGGCATTTTCCCACGCCCTCCTATGTTTATGCTATTGTTGCAGACAGTTCTATTGACGAGGATATCCTCCTGACGTCCGGCCACTGATGAGTGGCAAAGCCATTCAGAACCCTTTGTACTAAATCTCACGGTGGTTCGTGGTTCCTGCGGCTGCGGTTGGAGGTGGAGGGGGTGAGGTAGAGTTTAATGATGACTTATCTCCCTGGATTGTGTATGAAATGTGTTCAGCCTGCTAATTATATGTCCTTCTCAGCTCCCACGGTCTATGATGCACCATCCTTTCACTTTACCCTTTGTAGACATAGTCGGAGGATGCCGCCATTATGGTCCCAAAAGTATAAAAAGTTACTATCCTTATATAACAGTTAAACAATAAACATACATCAATCACTGAGGTCAAATGTGGAGTACAGAGCGGGTGACATCCCCAACCTGACCCAGCGAGGTATACCTCTATAATGTGATATTAGCCATTAAAGGGGCAGAAACTGCTAAATGTGCTCAAGGATCAGGACCGAGGAGTCGGCCCTTAGATGTTACTGCAAGTACATGTTCTCATAAGATTATCTGCCGTGCCACAGCACTTAGTCTCAGAGAGATTTAAAAACGAAAAGAACTGCAGCTACGTCTCCCTGCGGCGGATTATCTACTCTCAGGAAGTAGAAAACTACATAATGCTTTAAAGTTAGGAAGATGCCATTTACTACAACCACCAGTGTTCAATGTCCAGTGCTCTATTAGTTAACTGCTACCCAAGTACAACAAGGTAACTAATATCTAACTGCCTCCTTTATACAAAAACATAACTACTACATAATACTGCTCCCTATGTACAAGAATATAACTACTATAATACTGCCCCTATGTACAAGAATATAACTACTATAATACTACCCCCAATGTACAAGAATATAACTACTATAATACTGCCCCTATGTACAAGAATATAACTACTATAATACTGCCCCCTATGTACAAGAATATAACTACTATAATACTGCCCCCTATGTACAAGAATATAACTACTATAATACTGTCTCCTATGTACAAGAATATAACTACTATAATACTGCCTCCTATGTACAAGAATATAACTACTATAATACTGCCTCCTATGTACAAGAATATAACTACTACTATAATACTGCCCCCTATGTACAAGAATATAACTACTATAATACTACTCCTATGTACAAGAATATAACTACTATAATACTGCTCCCCTATGTACCAGAATATAACTACTATAATACTGCCTCCTATGTACAAGAATATAACTACTATAATACTGCCCCCTATGTACAAGAATATAACTACTATAATACTGCCCCCTATGTACAATAATATAACTACTATAATACTGCTCCTATGTACAAGAATATAACTACTATAATACTGCCCCTTATGTACAAGAATATAACCACTATAATACTGCCCCTATGTACAAGAATATAACTACTATAATACTGCCCCCTATGTACAAGAATATGACTACTATAATACTGCCCCCTATGTACAAGAATATAACTACTATAATACTGCCCCCTATGTACAAGAATATAACTACTATAATACTGCTCCTGTGTACAAGAATATAACTACTATAATACTGCCGCCTATGTACAAGAATATAACTACTATAATACTGCCCCCTATGTACAAGAATATAACTACTATAATACTGCCCCGTATGTACAAGAATATAACTACTATAATACTGCCCCCTATGTACAAGAATATAACTACTATAATACTGCTCCGTATGTACAAGAATATAACTACTATAATACTGCCCCGTATGTACAAGAATATAACTGCTAGAATACTGCTCCTATGTACAAGAATATAACTACTATAATACTGCCGCCTATGTACAAGAATATAACTACTATAATACTGCCCCCTATGTACAAGAATATAACTACTATAATACTGCCCCCTATGTGCAAGAATATAACTACTATAATACTGTCCCCTATGTACAAGAATATAACTACTATAATACCGCCTCCCATGTACAAGAATATAACTACTATAATACTGCCTCCCATGTACAAGAATATAACTACTATAATACTGCCCCCTATGTACAAGAATATAACTACTATAATACTGCCCCCTATGTACAAGAATATAACTACTATACTACTGCCCCCTATGTACAAGAATATAACTACTATAATACTGCTCCTATGTACAAGAATATAACTACTATAATACTGCCCTCTATATACAAGAATATAACTACTATAATACTGCCCCCTATGTAAAGAATTTAAATACTATAATACTGCCCCCTATGTACAAGAATATAACTACTATAATACTGCCCCCTATGTACAAGCATATAACTACTATAATACTGCTCCCTATGTACAAGAATATAACTACTATAATACTGCCCCCTATGTACAAGAATATAACTACTATAATACTGCCCTCTATATACAAGAATATAACTACTATAATACTGCCCCCTATGTAAAGAATTTAAATACTATAATACTGCCCCCTATGTACAAGAATATAACTACTATAATACTGCCACCTATGTACAAGAATATAATTACTATAATGCTGCCCCAATGTATAAGAATATAACTACTATAATACTGCCCCCTATGTACAAGAATATAACTACTAGAATACTGCCCCCCTATGTATAAGAATATAACTACTATAATACTGCCTCCTATGTACACGAATATAACTACTATAATACTGCCCCCTATGTACAAGAATATAACTACTATAATACTGCCCCCTATGTACAAGAATATAACTACTATAATACTGCCCCCTATGTACAAGAATATAACTACTATAATACTGCCCCCTATGTACAAGAATATAACTACTATAATACTGCTCCTATGTACAAGAATATAAATACTATAATACTGCCCCCTATGTACAAGAATATAACTACTATAATACTGCCCCCTATGTACAAGTATATAACTACTATAATACTGCTCCTATGTACAAGAATATAACTACTATAATACTGCCACCTATGTACAAGAATATAATTACTATAATACTGCTCCCATGTACAAGAATATAACTACTATAATACTACCCTCTATGTACAAGATTATAACTACTATAATACTGCCCCTATGTATAAGAATATAACTACTATAATGCTGCCCCTATGTATAAGAATATAACTACTATAATACTGCCCCTATGTACAAGAATATAACTACTATAATACTGCCCCCTATGTACAAGAATATAACTACTATAATACTGCCCCCTATGTACAAGAATATAAGTACTATAATACTGCCCCCTATGTACAAGAATATAACTACTATAATACTGCCCCTATGTACAAGAATATAACTACTATAATACTGCCCCCTATGTACAAGAATATAACTACTATAATACTGCCCCCTATGTACAAGAATATAACTACTATAATACTGCCCCCTATGTACAAGAATATAACTACTATAATACTGCCCCCTATGTACAAGAATATAACTACTATAATACTGCCCCCTATGTACAAGAATATAACTACTATAATACTGCCCCCTATGTACAAGAATATAACTACTATAATACTGCCCCCTATGTACAATAATATAAGTACTATAATACTGCCCCCTATGTACAAGAATATAACTACTATAATACTGCCCCCTATGTACAGGAATATAACTACTATAATACTGCCCTCTATGTACAAGAATATAACTACTATAATACTGCCCCTATGTACAAGAATATAACTACTATAATACTGCCCCTATGTATAAGAATATAACTACTATAATACTGCCCCCTATGTACAAGTATATAACTACTATAATACTGTCCACTATGTACAAGAATATAACTACTATAATACTGCCCCTATGTATAAGAATATAACTACTATAATGCTGCCCCCTATGTACAAGTATATAACTACTATAATACTGCCCCCTATGTACAAGAATATAACTACTATAATACTGCCCCCTATGTACAAGAATATAACTACTATAATACTGCCCCCTATATACAAGAATATAACTACTATAATACTGCTCCCTATGTACAAGAATATAACTATTATAATACTGCCCCTATGTATAAGAATATAACTACTATAATACTGCCCCCTATGTACAAGTATATAACTACTATAATACTGTCCACTATGTACAAGAATATAACTACTATAATACTGCCCCCTATGTACAAGTATATAACTACTATAATACTGCCCCCTATGTACAAGTATATAACTACTATAATACTGCCCCCTATGTACAAGTATATAACTACTATAATACTGCCCCCTATGTACAAGTATATAACTACTATAATACTGCCCCCTATGTACAAGAATATAACTACTATAATACTGCCCCCTATGTACAAGAATATAACTACTATAATACTGCCCCTATGTATAAGAATATAACTACTATAATACTGCTCCTATGTACAAGAATATAACTACTATAATACTGCCCCATATGTACAAGAATATAACTATTATAATACTACCCCCTATGTACAAGAATATACCTACTATAATACTGCCTCCTCTGTACAAGAATATAACTACTATAATACTGCTCCTATGTACAAGAATATAACTACTATAATACTGCCCCTATGTACAAGAATATAACTACTATAATACTGCCCCCTATGTACAAGAATATAACTACTATAATACTGCCCCCTATGTACAAGAATATAACTACTATAATACTACCCCCTATGTACAAGAATATAACTACTATAATACTGCCCCCTATGTACAAGAATATAACTACTATAATACTGCCCCCTATGTACAAGAATATAACTACTATATTACTTCCCCCTATGTACAAGAATATAACTACTATAATACTACCTCCTATGTACAAGAATATAACTACTATAATACTGCTCCTATGTACAAGAATATAACTACTATAATACTGCCCCCTATGTACAAGAATATAACTACTATAATACTGCCCCCTATGTACAAGAATATAACTACTATATTACTTCCCCCTATGTACAAGAATATAACTACTATAATACTGCCCCCTATGTACAAGAATATAACTACTATAATACTGCCCCCTATGTACAAGAATATAACTACTATAATACTGCCCCCTATATACAAGAATATAACTACTATAATACTGCCTCCTATGTACAAGAATATAACTACTATAATACTGTCCCCTATGTACAAGAATATAACTACTATAATACTGCCCCCTATGTACAAGAATATAACTACTATAATACTGCTCCCTATGTACAAGAATATAACTACTATAATACTGCCCCCTATGTACAAGAATATAACTACTATAATACTGCCCCTATGTATAAGAATATAACTACTATAATACTGCTCCTATGTACAAGAATATAACTACTATAATACTGCTCCTATGTACAAGAATATAACTACTATAATACTGCTCCTATGTACAAGAATATAACTACTATAATACTGCCCCCTATGTACAAGTATATAACTACTATAATACTGCTCCCTATGTACAAGAATATAACTACTATAATACTGCCCCCTATGTACAAGTATATAACTACTATAATACTGCCCCCTATGTACAAGAATATAACTACTATAATACTGCTCCTATGTACAAGAATATAACTACTATAATACTGCCCCCTATGTACAAGAATATAACTACTATAATACTGCCCCCTATGTACAAGAATATAACTACTATAATACTGTCCCTATGTACAGGAATATAACTACTATAATACTGCCCCCTATGTACAAGAATATAACTACTATAATACTGTCCCCTATGTACAAGAATATAACTACTATAATACTGCCCCCTATGTACAAGAATATAACTACTATAATACTGCCCCCTATGTACAAGAATATAACTACTATAATACTGCCCCCTATGTACAAGTATATAACTACTACTGTAGAAGGTGTGTTTCTAGATTGGCATCCATCAGTATCGGGAACACTGTGGTCTGTACTGATATGCTGTATATCCACTGTGGGGGTTGATGGGGTGACACATCGTCCTACATTGGTGCCCTCTCTCAGTTATGCTCCGCCCCCTGAGGCCCTGCTCTTGTTATACCACAATGCACCAGCTCTATGTGGGGTGCTGTTAGTCGCCGGTCACATGTCCGTCCGTACGGTTGTCTTTAGCGCAGGACTTGTGTTTAGTTTTACATCTCCTGGAAATTCCACAGCTCAGGTTCTAAAATAGATCAAACATTCGGCGCTGAGCTCTTATCTCCGGCGTCTTCCCTGTTCCTTCCTTCGGTTTTGCTTCTCTCTGAAGAGTTTATTACTTCACTTTCTGGCATTTCCAATCTGCCAAGTTTCCGAGACAAAATTAGAAAAAAAAATTCCGAAAAGGAAGAAATGCTAGACAGGTTCGTGTGAAAGTAGACAGGAGAAGGGAGAAGCCGGCGCGGCCCTCACACTGCTCAGGAGGTCTGCCATTGTGTCCTTTTTGGGAAGTTATTAGCAACACGCTGCAATGTAAATGAAGTGGAGACCGTCAACAAATGAAGTGGAGACCGTCAACAAGTAGCTTTGCTGTGAAAGTGAATGAAGCTCATTATTATTGCAGACTCTACTGACTGATTCATAACTTCTGCCATTGGCAGACAATCAGCAATCAACGTTTCCATCACTGACTGAACCACCAGGTGCTGCCGGCAGAAACCACAAGAATGCATGGCAGTCAGGGCTAACGTTTGTTTCACAGATATAGATACATCTGTTGATAAGTGGAGACCATCAACAAGCAGCCTCGACACTGCTGACAGATCCAAGTCTGTAAGAGCTGGCTGCTGTCAAGTGAAAATTGCAATCAAGAAACTGAGGCGCTGCTGACTGGTCCATATCTGCTGACTGATGTATAACATCTGTAAATGAGACCATCAGCATGTAGGCTATTTATTGCTGACTGATTCACATATGTAAAAACTGGTTGTTGCTAAGTGGAGACCATCAACAAGCAGCCTAGGCACTGCTGCCAGATCCAAATCTGTAAGAGCTGGCTACTGTCAAGAGGAAAGGCCTAGTAAATAGTTTGACCATTGCTGACTGATCCATATCTGTTATATCATTAACAAGTAGCCCAGCTGATACTGACTGATCCATATCATCTGAAAATACTGGCTCTTGCTAATTGGAGACCATCAGCATGTAGCCGAGCCATTGCTGTCTCACATGTTTAAAATTTGGGTTTTGCCAAGTGGACACCAACAACAAGCAGATGACTTACTGCTGACCAATCCATATAGAAAAAATGGCTTTTTTTTTGTAAACCGAAACCAAGCACAGCGCCACCCTTCCCCACACAGCTGGTTGCGGTATTGCAGCTCAGCTCCATTGAAGTGAATTGGAGCTGAGCTGCAATACCAGAAGCAACCGACTGACAAGGGTGGCGCCGTGTTTGGAAGAAAGCAGCCATGTTTTTCCAACCGTGGACAACCCCTTTAGGATACACTTACACGGACAAGAGACCAACGTCGCCCCCGCAAGCCCACGATTTATATGCGAGCGCAACGCAATGTTTTTTCTGCTCCCATGAACAGGAATGAGCGATTCATCAACAAAATCACCCAAGAATGGGACACGCTGCGATGTTTCTGGTGCAGCACTCCTCCTTAAGGCCGGATTCACGCCACAGAGAATACAACCCAGTGATGTCCCGTATTTTGTGCGCAGCGCTGTGCTCTGTGATGCGTTTACACGCGAGAATAGCGTATATTGAACTAATTACCTTCATTGCTCATTCCCCTGACTCAGAGCGTGTGTCCGTGTTTTCTCGTGCGTGGAATGCGCAGGATTTCCACCCGCAACAAAATGCTGTGAAATATGCATATGTGCAAATAAGCCACGCCCACTGCGCAAATGCGCTTGTGTCCGAGTGAGACTGGCCTTTAGGTGGACCTTGCATTTAAGGTGGATTCACACAGGAGTAAGCGTATTTGTGTGATTTTGCGGCGTATTTTTGCACGCACGAGCGTATTTTGTTTAACCTTTTGTAGGCGCAAATGATGATGCTTCGCGGCTCTCGTGTTAGGAGCTCAAGACGTGTTCCTTCCCTGCACAAATGTGCTGGTAAATAGAGCATGCTGCATATTTTTTGCGCAACCAAGTTATACGTTCCAAATAAGCGCGCCCGTGAACGAACCCGTTAACATCCATGGCTTCCATTTTCTGCGTATTGTCCGCGCAATTTTTTTGAGTGCAAATACATTTGTGTGAATCTGGTCTAAAGATGGAATTTTTCTTTAAAGGGGTTTTCCAGGCAGCGCCTGCTGTCCCCGCTGGGATACAGAGGGGTTAGAGTAGAAGCCGCTGCTCCGACCCCTGTGTAGTGGTCAATGGGTGTAATTGCAGGCGCTACTCCCACTGATTTCAATGAGACCCCAACCTGCAGTTTCAAGGGCCGGCCACTATACACTGGTCGGAGCAGCAGCTTCTGTTCTGGCCTGGAAGACCCCTTTAAGGTGTTGGAACACGCGCTGCAGTGTGTCACCTAATGGGCTCATCTTTTCTTAAGGTGGTAGGGCGGCACCTTTCAGAACTTACTGGCAGTGTGGCTATTTTTGGTGCCCTGTGGGCATTCTGCCTCCTTAAATCCACAGGCATGGTTATTTTTATTGCACGGCTGTTTTCTCTTGGTCAGCGCCTCATCTTTGTATCTCTGTATAAGATGCCCCTTCAGCGTCTTGCCGCACGTTGTGTCCCCCCCCCCCCCCCGCCTCGCCGTCTTTATTCCATCCACATAAGGAATCCATGAATGGAGGCTCTGTTCTAAAATCAGATGTGGAGAATATTAATCTGATGATGGAATGAGAGCGGAGGTGCTCCGAGGAGGTGGGGGGCAACGCGGGCGCAGTGGGAATGTATGATGGGAAGGTGGCATGTTGGTGACTCTATTGAGAGGGGTAGACAACAGGCATGGGGGGCAGTGGGGGGGTCGCTGATAATTTCTCCAGTAAACAAGCTGAAAACTTTGTTCTTTAAGTCCGGTGCCAAGACAAATCTCTGTGCCCCAAGCACGTTGCTGGCAAGGCAATGAACTTCATTGAGTCGTGTCTGGACTTGGCAGGGGCGAGAGCGGCACGACATTGTGCGTTCACCCTGAGTGGCGATGCTTTTTGGCGCCATAACACAAAAAGGTCAGAAAGCAATTTTTTTTCACAGCTTTGAGAGGCAGGGCTTGATTGCTGCCAACGTCTGTGGGTACAGAATAACCTCGGACCAGCGGTAATTAGCTAAACTCTTAAAGGAAACCCGTCACCGGGTCCATCTTACAGGAAGCTGAATTAGAAGGCGCTAATTGCTCCACAAAGCACCTATATACTCCTCCTTTTGGCATCTGAGGGGCGGAGCTGGATTCTCCTTGCCCTCTGATTGGCAGTGGGAGATGCATAAGCTCTGATATAATTGGAGCATGTAATGGTGACAATGTACAAGCGTTGTAATACCTTATTCCTCCTGTAGTGGCGCTGTAGGGGAATTGCACACTTGCTCCAGGTTACCCTTTTAAGATGACAAGTCTCACCTTAATGATGATGACTGCTGGCATTGTATAAAATTTTAGTACTCTGCAGCCACCTAGTGGCCAAACTACACAGCTACATATATTGTAAAGTGCTGTATCTGCACGACTTGTGATCACATGACCAAACTTCATTGTCCTTAAAGGGGTTGTCCATTGCTGAGCTCTGTTGTTGGCTGCAGCCCCTGTGATGTCCCATAAAATGGGAGGGACTGCTGTGGACACAGACCGGAGTGGAGGACTTAATACCGGAACAGAGTGAGAGCAGGTAGAGGAGAGTAGATCACTGTTTCTTATGTTACTCGGTGGGGAAGGGATTTTACCTAGATGTTACAACTCAGAAAACCCCTTTAACTACCCCACAGGCCTGTGGATTTTCTGCCTTTGTCCAAGGCAGTGTGTACATCCAACGTTAGGCTTGAGGCTGGCCTCACTTACAGTTTGTTGCTGTCCAGCTAGTCTCCAGTTAATAAAGAATCAGGGTCTCTTATAACAGTGCTTGCAGCTTTCATCCTCTCTGCAGACCGTTGCACCCTCACTCCACAGCAGACACAGTATATTCAATGCACCTCCTGCTGTCTTACTTTCCTAGCTGTTGTGTTCACCCAACTCTGGGTGCTGCATACCCCTGTGTCTGGGACACATGGGCCATGGCTACTCTGCAAGATATTGCACCTTCCAAATGTCTCTATAGCAGCACCCCTTGCGAAAAGCAACACTCTCTGTGCACTGCTTGCGCTGCAGCAGCCAATCCATTAGTGTACTTCTGGGCATACTTAGTTCAAATTGTTGCAAATTTGGGAAACCGGTGGCCCTCTTAGGAGAGCCACTTACAAAGCGCAATAACTCACTCTTAAGTTCCGGTAGGAGATGCCGCTGCCGTAGTCTTCAGAGAACATCCTCGCTCTTCCTCCCCGCCATCCGCGCTGTACACAGTACATGCAGGAACGCAGATGGTGGGGAGATAAGTGAGGATCTTCTCTGAGCGCTGCAGCGGCATCCTGACTGCAACTTGAGGATATGTGCCAGAGACATGAGGCGGATCCCAGTGATGTCGCTTATTGCTGCCATATCACCATGTTGTATCGGTCTTCTCCACCATGCATTTTACAACCTTCAATAAGACCCCAACTACATCTGCAGCGGTTATATGTCTAACTGACTCCTACCTGCTCCACCCGGATCTCATACTCCATGTTCACCTTCTTCCCGCGGAAATACTTGGGCCTGCAAGGGAGAGAATGACAGAGAAACATCACAATAGACTCTGGTGGAAGTCACAGCTTGTTATCCACTGTGATAAAGAAATCGAAGGAGGTGGGGGGTGTTATATTCTTGTACATAGGGGGCAGTATTATAGTAGTTATATTCTTGTACATAGGGGGCAGTATTATAGTAGTTATATTCTTGTACATAGGGGGCAGTATTATAGTAGTTATATTCTTGTACATGGGGGTAGTATTCTAGTAGTTATATTCTTGTACATAGGAGGCAGTATTATAGTAGTTATATTCTTGTACATAGGGGGCAGTATTATAGTAGTTATATTCTTGTACATAGGGGGGCAGTATTATAGTAGTTATATTCTTGTATATAGGGGGCAGTATTATAGTAGTTATATTCTTGTACATAGGGGGCAGTATTATAGTAGTTATATTCTTGTACATAGGAGGCAGTATTATAGTAGTTATATTCTTGTACATAGGGGGGCAGTATTATAGTAGTTGTATTCTTGTACATAGGAGGCAGTATTATAGTAGTTATATTCTTGTACAGGGGCAGTATTATAGTAGTTATATTCTTGTACAGGGGCAGTATTATAGTAGTTATATTCTTGTACATAGGAGCAGTATTATAGTAGTTATATTCTTGTACATAGGGGGCAGTATTATAGTAGTTATATTCTTGTATATAGGGAGCAGTATTATAGTAGTTATATTCCTGTACATAGGGGCAGTATTATAGTAGTTATATTCTTGTACATAGGGGGCAGTATTATAGTAGATATATTCTTGTACAGGGGCAGTATTATAGTAGTTATATTCTTGTACATAGGAGGCAGTATTATAGTAGTTATATTCTTGTACAGGGGCAGTATTATAGTAGTTATATTCTTGTACATAGGAGCAGTATTATAGTAGTTATATTCTTGTACATAGGGGGCAGTATTATAGTAGTTATATTCTTGTATATAGGGAGCAGTATTATAGTAGTTATATTCCTGTACATAGGGGCAGTATTATAGTAGTTATATTCTTGTACATAGGGGGCAGTATTATAGTAGATATATTCTTGTACATAGGGGGCAGTATTATAGTAGTTATATTCTTGTACATAGGGGGCAGTATTATAGTAGTTATATTCTTGTACATAGGGATAGTATTATAGTAGTTATATTCTTGTACATAGGGGGCAGTATTATAGTAGTTATATTCTTGTACATAGGGGGCAGTATTATAGTAGTTATATTCTTGTACATAGGGGGCAGTATTATAGTATTTATATTCTTGTACATAGGGGGCAGTATTATAGTAGTTATATTCCTGTACATAGGGGCAGTATTATAGTAGGTATATTCTTGTACATAGGAGGCAGTATTATAGTAGTTATATTCTTGTACATAGGGGCAGTATTATAGTAGTTATATTCTTGTACATAGGGGGCAGTATTATAGTAGTTATATTCTTGTACATAGGGGGCAGTATTATAGTAGTTATATTCTTGTACATAGGGGGCAGTATTATAGTAGTTATATTCTTGTACATAGGGGGCAGTATTATAGTAGTTATATTCTTGTATATAGGGAGCAGTATTATAGTAGTTATATTCCTGTACATAGGGGCAGTATTATAGTAGTTATATTCTTGTACATAGGGGGCAGTATTATAGTAGATATATTCTTGTACATAGGGGGCAGTATTATAGTAGTTATATTCTTGTACATAGGGGGCAGTATTATAGTAGTTATATTCTTGTACATAGGGATAGTATTATAGTAGTTATATTCTTGTACATAGGGGGCAGTATTATAGTAGTTATATTCTTGTACATAGGGGGCAGTATTATAGTAGTTATATTCTTGTACATAGGGGGCAGTATTATAGTAGTTATATTCTTGTACATAGGGGGCAGTATTATAGTAGTTATATTCCTGTACATAGGGGCAGTATTATAGTAGGTATATTCTTGTACATAGGAGGCAGTATTATAGTAGTTATATTCTTGTACATAGGGGCAGTATTATAGTAGTTATATTCTTGTACATAGGGGGCAGTATTATAGTAGTTATATTCTTGTACATAGGGGGCAGTATTATAGTAGTTATATTCTTGTACATAGGGGGCAGTATTATAGTAGTTATATTCTTGTACATAGGGGGCAGTATTATAGTAGTTATATTCTTGTACATAGGGGGGAGGTATTATAGTAGTTATATTCTTGTACATAGGGGGGAGGTATTATAGTAGTTATATTCTTGTACATAGGGGGCAGTATTATAGTAGGTATATTCTTGTACATAGGGGGCAGTATTATAGTAGTTATATTCTTGTACATAGGAGGCAGTATTATAGTAGTTATATTCTTGTACATAGGGGGCAGTATTATAGTAGTTATATTCTTGTACATAGGGGGCAGTATTATAGTAGTTATATTCTTGTACATAGGGGGGAGGTATTATAGTAGTTATATTCTTGTACATAGGGGGCAGTATTATAGTAGTTATATTCTTGTACATAGGAGGCAGTATTATAGTAGTTATATTCTTGTACATAGGGGGCAGTATTATAGTAGTTATATTCTTGTACATAGGAGCAGTATTATAGTAGTTATATTATTGTACATAGGGGGCAGTATTATAGTAGTTATATTCTTGTATATAGGGGGGCAGTATTATAGTAGGTATATTCTTGTACATAGGGAGCAGTATTATAGTAGTTATATTCTTGTACATAGGGGGCAGTATTATAGTAGTTATATTCTTGTACATAGGGGGGTAGTATTATAGTAGTTATATTCTTGTACATAGGAGGCAGTATTATAGTAGTAATATTCTTGTACATAGGGAGCAGTATTATAGTAGTTATATTCTTGTACATAGGGGGGTAGTATTATAGTAGTTATATTCTTGTACATAGGAGGCAGTATTATAGTAGTAATATTCTTGTACATAGGGGGCAGTATTATAGTAGTTATATTCTTGTACATAGGGGGCAGTATTATAGTAGTTATATTCTTGTACATAGGGGGCAGTATTATAGTAGTTATATTCTTGTACATAGGGGGCAGTATTATAGTAGTTATATTCTTGTACATAGGGGGCAGTATTATAGTAGTTATATTCTTGTACATAGGGGGCAGTATTATAGTAGTTATATTCTTGTACATAGGGGGGAGGTATTATAGTAGTTATATTCTTGTACATAGGGGGGAGGTATTATAGTAGTTATATTCTTGTACATAGGGGGCAGTATTATAGTAGTTATATTCTTGTACATAGGAGGCAGTATTATAGTAGTTATATTCTTGTACATAGGGAGCAGTATTATAGTAGTTATATTCTTGTACATAGGGGGCAGTATTATAGTAGTAATATTCTTGTACATAGGGGGCAGTATTATAGTAGTTATATTCTTGTACATAGGAGCAGTATTATAGTAGTTATATTCTTGTACATAGGAGGCAGTATTATAGTAGTTATATTCTTGTACATAGGGGGCAGTATTATAGTAGTTATATTCTTGTACATAGGGGGCAGTATTATAGTAGTTATATTCTTGTACATAGGGGGCAGTATTATAGTAGTTATATTCTTGTACATAGGGGGCAGTATTATAGTAGTTATATTCTTGTTCATAGGGGGGAGGTATTATAGTAGTTATATTCTTGTACATAGGGGGCAGTATTATAGTAGTTATATTCTTGTACATAGGGGGCAGTATTATAGTAGTTATATTCTTGTACATAGGGGGGAGGTATTATAGTAGTTATATTCTTGTACATAGGGGGCAGTATTATAGTAGTTATATTCTTGTACATAGGAGGCAGTATTATAGTAGTTATATTCTTGTACATAGGGGGCAGTATTATAGTAGTTATATTCTTGTACATAGGGGGCAGTATTATAGTAGTTATATTCTTGTACATAGGGGGGAGGTATTATAGTAGTTATATTCTTGTACATAGGGGGCAGTATTATAGTAGTTATATTCTTGTACATAGGGGGCAGTATTATAGTAGTTATATTCTTGTACATAGGGGGCAGTATTATAGTAGTTATATTCTTGTACATAGGAGCTGTATTATAGTAGTTATATTCTTGTACATAGGAGGCAGTATTATAGTAGTTATATTCTTGTACATAGGAGGCAGTATTATAGTAGTTATATTCTTGTACATAGGAGGCAGTATTATAGTAGGTATATTCTTGTACATAGGAGCAGTATTATAGTAGTTATATTCTTGTACATAGGGGTCAGTATTATAGTAGTTATAATCTTGTACATAGGGGGCAGTATTATAGTAGTTATATTCTTGTACATAGGAGGCATTATTATAGTACTTATATTCTTGTACATAGAGGGCAGTATTATAGTAGTTATATTCTTGTACATAGGAGGCATTATTATAGTACTTATATTCTTGTACATAGAGGGCAGTATTATAGTAGTTATATTCTTGTACATAGGGAGCAGTATTATAGTAGTTATATTCTTGTACATAGGAGGCAGTATTATAGTACTTATATTCTTGTACATAGAGGGCAGTATTATAGTAGTTATATTCTTGTACATAGGAGGCAGTATTATAGTAGTTATATTCTTGTACATAGGGAGCAGTATTATAGTAGTTATATTCTTGTACATAGGGGGCAGTATTATAGTAGTTATATTCTTGTACATAGGAGGCAGTATTATAGTAGTTATACTCTTGTACATAGGAGGCAGTATTATAGTAGTTATATTCTTGTACATAGGGGGCAGTATTATAGTAGTTACATTCTTGTACATAGGAGGCAGTATTATAGTAGTTATATTCTTGTACATAGGAGGCAGTATTATAGTAGGTATATTCTTGTACATAGGAGCAGTATTATAGTAGTTATGTTCTTGTACATAGAGGGCAGTATTATAGTAGTTATATTCTTGTACATAGGGGCAGTATTATAGTAGTTATATTCTTGTACATAGGGGGCAGTATTATAGTAGTTATATTCTTGTACATAGGGGGCAGTATTATAGTAGTTATATTCTTGTACATAGGAGGCAGTATTATAGTAGTTATATTCTTGTACATAGGAGGCAGTATTATAGTAGGTATATTCTTGTACATAGGAGCATTATTATAGTAGTTATATTCATGTACATAGAGGGCAGTATTATAGTAGTTATATTCTTGTACATAGGGGGCAGTATTATAGTAGTTATATTCTTGTACATAGGAGGCAGTATTATAGTAGGTATATTCTTGTACATAGGAGCAGTATTATAGTAGTTATGTTCTTGTACATAGAGGGCAGTATTATAGTAGTTATATTCTTGTACATAGAGGGCAGTATTATAGTGGTTTTATTTTTACACATAAGGGAAGTATTATCACATAGTCTTGTTCATATGGGTATGCTTAGCATCTTTAGAGTACATCAGCGGTTAATTAGACACACAGGTATCTGCAGTGACTGGTTATACTGGCCTCAGTTAATTCATTTATAATGTGCCCCCTTTAAAACTGGGTTGATGTTATTGGTCTTTGATTCCACTAGGTGGCCTCGCATGCCATGATTGACACTTTCAGGCACCATACAATAATTACTCTGGTATTGCGGTGAGTAATCGGCTGGAAGTATTTGAAACAGAAGACTTTGGGCAAGAAGAATAGTCATAGCCTCAGGTTGCATAAACACTTGGTGGAAAAGTAGAATCACACGGCAGATTCTGAAATGTTTTGTAAAAGAAAGTATTCACATGTTCCCGGCAAAACAGCCAGTGCTGCCGAGTTCTGGACTTTGGCTTCTCTGTGGGGGTAGGCGCTCGGATCACTGTGACATGTGACATGCGGCATGACTAAAATACTCTGACTAATTTCTCAGGCTGAATTATAAAAACAAGTATTACTATTCTTACTGGCAAAACACAAAAAAGTACTAAAGTAACAGCACCACCTAGTGGCCAAATAATCAGTAAAATGCTGCAAGACTTTGCAGCCTCATATTAATTTACTTTTCTACATAGTGATGTCATGTTACGTGATGGACACGATGTCCCCGGGGCGTGCAGAGATCGGACGCCACAGTGCAATGATCTCACCAATGGCATCACCTGTAAGGAAAGTTTTATCAGTTTAGCAATGGGTTGCAGGGGTAAAGCAAGGGAGTATATTCTACTTTTTCGGCTGGGCTCGTTCCCATCGGCATTGGGTACCTGATTTCCTGTCCCATCATGTGAGCGGAAATACTGCAAGCCCTTTCTGTCACCAATGAGCAGCACCAGCCGGACTCGGACTTTATTGGGGTCCGCCTGGCTTTCGTTAAGCCCTGCAGCATTTACCCGGATGAAAAGGTGCAGCATGCACCGCTTTGTCCTGGATGTTAGTGGCAACTTGTGACAGAGTTGTGCATGGGAAGGTGTTTTCCGAGACTGCACCATTGATGATCTATCCTTAGAATAGGTCATCAATGGTTAATCAACCAAGGTGATCGCCCAGGATCCCCCTCAATCAGCTGATTGAAGTGACAGCAGCACTGGGGAAAGCACCGCTGATGCTTCAGTGCATACCAGCCACAGTGCTGTACATTGTATAGTGGCTGTGCCTGGTACTGCAGACCAGTCCAATCCACTTGAATGAGATAAGCTGCTCTTGGGCCACGTGACTGATGAATGTACTATTACAGGCCTGAGAACAGGCTACAGCGTCCCCCTCACCTAACAGCACACAGCGTGACTCTCTTCATGTGGCTCTACGCGTGCGCTCTCCCATAGCGCTCCATCACTTATCTCTATGGGAGAGCGTGTGATACAGAGCCGTCTGAACAGAGTCGTCTTGTGCGCACGCTGATTTGTTGGGGGCACAGCGCTGAAATGGGGGACCCACTGAGTATTAAAATCGTCTCACAGAACCCCCATTCCATCACCTTAATGTAGTTTATGGGCCTCAAAGCTGCTGACGGTGGCTTGTACTCCAGTCACATCAAAAGCTGCATCATGAGTCTGCTTGCAGATGTAGGATCTCTTGGCCAACTACGAATCCCAGAAATAGCACCTAGATTTAAGCCCATTTAGACACAACGATTATCACTCAATATCACTAAAAGCCGTCTTTAGAGCGATAATCGTTGTGTCTAAATGGGCCTTTATGTAAAAGTTTATAGCAGCCCTCTGGTCTCGGGACAAAATTTAATCAAAGGTGCAAAGGTGGTGCTGTCGCTGGGATATGGATAAGAAAGAGTTAATGCAAGTAAGATGGTGGGTGTTGTAAAAAGGAGGGCGGAAGTATGCCTATTTTAGGGCAGGAGGAGCTGAGACAGCAATTGTAGGGTTAAAGGGTTCCTCCCCGTATGTCTCACACCACCGGATAGGAATTGCAGATTCCATGAGTGTTTGATCCGTGGTAATACGGGGTTCAATCAAATTCATTGAATCAGACAGATCCGCTCACATTAGCGCATCAGAATTGCGTAATCTGCTCACAGAAAATAGATCGCACATGTTCAATTTTACTGTGGATATCGGCAACGTACGGCCCATTGTTCTCTATGGTCGCGGATATACGCAATTAAGTCGGCCATCTTGGACAACTGAAAATGGGGGTTAGAGGGATAATGACACAGAAGACCAATGGCAGATGATACAGTGTAAACAACCCCCCCCCCCTTCTCTCCGACCCCATCCGTGGACAGGAGGTCACTTTAACTAAACTTTGATAAAACTTCTGTCATAGTGACACATTAGAGTTTTGATCAGCGGGTTCCGGGTCCCGAGACGCCCACCTATTGTTAAGGGAAGAGGTAGAAGCGTTCGTCTGTGTGAGCGCTGTGCCTGCTCGCTCGGAGCGGTATACGGGCGCAGTCTATGAATTCGTAGGCGCGGCGGCGTTCAGCTGGGTGCTTTTGCCCCTTTATTTCGAGCTCATCGGGGTCTCAGCACCAGGACCCCCACCAAACAGAACTTCCGATGTGTCCATGAAGTTTAGTTACACTTTCCTTTATTTCTCCCTAATTTGCATATATAACGCGTCACTTCGATAAATCCCCCCTGAATGGGATTCCTGGCTTTTCTTCCGATCGGATCAGGAAGAGTCTCCCATGGGAATAAGTCGGATTCTTTTCTTTTGTGCCCTGATTTATTTTGGCGTGGGATTCCATGGTTTTCTCTCGGCGTAGACCCTGCTGTGTATGTAGATCATGTCAGCTGGCATCCGCGCCACCGTCTGCGGGATTAATCCAGAGATACGACACGTCCGGACAGCGTCTGCGGTAATATAATGACCTGGAGCTGTGAGATGTGTCACCCACTGCGAGCGTCCCCCGCCGTCACAGGCTGGCGCATCCGGGGGGACAAGGCTCTACTGTATACAGGTATTGTGTGCGGATAATGGCGCCGGCCACGGGGCACGCTGCCTGCTGGGAGATGGCGAGCAAAGATGGAAAAATGTGACATCTCGCACCAGGGGACCCGAACCTCGTCATCATCGGGGGCCACTGACTTCCAATCTCGCCTGAATTCCTATGTGGAGCCATAATGATGCTCATAGTGGGCAACTGCTTAAGTAGCAACTCCCTTTATTAGACTTTGGAGGGATCCCATACCGCCTGATGTCAACTGCCGGGTGGCAGCAGGATGGATGTGCGGTTCACACATGGCCAACCTCATCTACGTACGACCTGTGTGGTTGCCAGCGTGCCAGCCACCGCCTGATGTCAACTGCTGGGTGGCAGCATGATGGATGTGCGGTTCAGACATGGCCAACCTCATCTACGTGCGACCTGTGTGGTTGCCAGCGTGCCCGCCACCAGCTTGTAGGGGGTACCAGGTGGATATAGGCTTAACTCCGTCTGGCCAGATGATCTTGTTCCTCCATAAATCAATGGAGCTCTATACATCATCGCCCTCCTGCTTCTGCCTCCTTCGGTCTGATGTGCTGGGGCACCTCTCCCAGCCCACTGGCGCCCCCGCAGCACCATCCGATAGTTCTGCTGCTCAATTTATCTTATGAACTTGCTTCTGGTTCTATATTTATATATGAAGCTTGGTTCTGATGCTGTATTTATGAAGAGAGCTTGATTCTGGTGCTGTATTTATCTATCCACATTGTATCCATGTACTTGTGCTGTGTTTATGTTGTAAATACAGACCTTGGTTTTGGCTTTTCATGTACTGAGCTTCGTACTGGTACTTATGTATTGAACTTGGTTTTGGTATTGCATCCATGTACTGAGGTCTGTTCTTGTACAGTATTTATGTACTGAGCTTGGTTCTCCTGCTGTATTTATGAACTGAGCTTGGAGCTGGTGCTGTATTTATGTTATGAGCTTGGTTCTGCTGCTGTATTTATTACCTCAGCTGTGTGGGTACGCTGCTATCTCGCTGCTTTCTGTCCATTATTCTGCCCAGGGTGCCATCTAACTGAAGGTTGGCACTGCTGACGTAATCTTTCTGCCAAGGCGGGGTCAGCTGCATGTATTTAAGGGAAAGGGGCTTCCCTCAACCAGTACATTGCACTAATGAGGGACAAAGACCCCCAAACCACCTGTCTGTAGCAAGGGGTCATTTCCTTCAGGAAAAGGCTCCAGTTTGACCTTACAACAGGTCTTGCCACATGACTAAGGATATGTTAGACACTGACATATGTCACCTTCTAATAGGGGGCGCCGTGGAGCTGTTCTTCCATCGCTATATGCATGCATGCTGCATCTCCTGTGAAGAGAAAGGATCTTTTCCAAACAGTTATCAGTACAAGAGTGACATCTAGTGTCTGACTCCCTAATTACAGCAAACAGCAGCAGTGTACCCCTCTTCTCATCACGGAGACCTCTACTAATCCCGTGTACCCTTCTTTTCATCACGGAGACCACTACTGATCCCGTATACCCCTCTTTCCATCACAGAGACCTCTACTGATCCCGTATACCCCTCTTCTCATCACTGAGACCACTACTGATCCCATGTACCCCTCTTCTCATCACGGAGACCTCTACTAATCCCTTGTACCCCTCTTCTCATCACGGAGACCTCTACTAATCCCGGGTACCCCTCTTCTCATCACTGAAACCGCTACTGATCCCGTGTACCCCTCTTCTCATCACTGAGACCTCTACTGATCTTGTGTACCACTCCTCTCATCACGGAGACCTCTACTGATTCCGTGTAACCCTCTTCCCATCACTGGGACCTCTACTGATCACGTGTACCCCTCTTCTCATCACGGAGACCTCTACTGATCCCATTTACCCCTCTTCTCATCACTGAGATCTCTACTGATTCCGTGTACCCCTCTTCTCATCACGGAGACCTCTACTGATCCCGTGTACCCCTCTTCTCATCACGGAGACCTCTACTGATCCCGTGTACCCCTCTTCTCATCACGGAGACCTCTACTGATCCCGTGTACCACTCTTCTCATCACGGAGACCTCTACTGATCCCGTGTACCCCCCTTCTCATCACGGAGACCACTACTGATCTTGTGTACCACTCTTCTCATCACAGAGACATCTACTGATCCTGTGTACCCCTCTTCTTATCACTGGGAATCCTACGGATCACGTGTACCCCTCTTCTCATCACTAAGACCTCTACTGATCCCGTGTACCCCTCTTCTCATCACTAAGACCTCTACTGATTCCGTGTACCCCTCTTCTCATTACGGAGACCTCTACTGACCGCGTGTCCCCCTCTTCTCATCACCGAGACCTCTACTGATCCCGTGTACCCCTCTTCTCATCACTGAGACCTCTACTGACCTGCGTACCCCTCTTCTCATCACTGAGACCTCTACTGACCTGAGTACCCCTCTTCCCATCACTGGGGCCTCTACTGATCTCGTGTACCCCTCTTCTCATCACTGAGACCTCTACCCACCCCATGTACCCCTCTTCTCATCACTGAGACCTCTACTGATCTCGTGTACCCCTCTTCTCACCACTGAGACCTCTACCCACCCCATGTACACCTCTTCTCATCACTGGGGCCTCTACTGATCCCGTGTACCCCTCTTCTCATCACGGAGACCTCTACTGATCCGGTGTATCCCTCTTCCCATCACTGAGACCTCTACTCACCCCGTGTACCCCTCTTCTCATCACTGAGACCTCTACTGACCTGAGTACCCCTCTTCTCATCACTAAGACCTCTACTGATCCTGTGTACCCCTCTTCTCATCACTGTGTCGACACTGTACCCAACTGTTGTAATGTCAGATTGAACATAGCGCTGGTTGCACACGCTCCATTTATTTCAATGGTGCTGACGAAACTAGTGGAGTACAAGCGCGCGGCTCTCTGGCAGTCTCGCTGAAAGGTAGAGAGTGGCGCTGTGCATGCGCAATTGACGCATGATTCAATCTCGTCCTCCCTATGTGGGACATAGCGAGCCTGAAGCGAGGACATGAGACCCCCATTCAGCAGTGACAGCCCTACCAATCAGACTTTTATCATCTATCCTGTGGATGGGGGATAATAGTTCTTTTTTGCTACAACCCCTTTAAGTGATGAAGGGCTCTCTCACGCCATCAGTTTTTATGCCAGTTTTTTGCGCGCATGATACGCGGTAACTAACTTTCCATTACTGGCAATGGTGCTTCTCACACACAACACGCGAAACGTGCAACATGTACTATCTAGGCACCGAGATAGTGTATGGGGATTAGTCAATACGCAATGGAGATATATGCGCAGTATCCGCCAGCAAACGCTGGTGTGAGAGCCCTAAGAGGCAGCTGCAGATCCAGGTCCATGGGAACACCTGTGCAAATGGAAGAGCGGAATGAGCGGCGGTCTGATGTTTTCGGATGAAGTTAAGTGGAACGTAATATATCGCCAAAATAATTATACTGACACACAGCACCAAATAACCGCTACATAATAGTGCCATATGGTAAAACCAATACAAGAGGGGCCGACAATAATACCATACACTGCCTACATAATACTCTCATACCGTGAGCATAAAGCAGAACCATACAGCTACTAACTCAGCTATTTGGTATCTACATAAAGCCATATTTACAGAAGCGAGTGTAATATTGCTAACACTCGAAATCACACGTCTTAACCCGCGATTTTCACTGCAAGTGTGATGCGTTTTGCGACTTATTCGCATCGCACTACATTTCCAAATGCATTTTTCATGGACGTGTAAAATCCCATGCAGCTTAAGTAGAGGGAGTTTTAAAATCGCACTTGTATGGAATTTGCATGTGAATGTGATCTTTAACTCGCCCATTAAAAATATAGGCGAGTATTCTGTAACACAAGAATGGGGCAGGCTGCGGTTTATCCGTCTCTCTGCAAGAGGAAAATCGCACACATGAATAGACCCATTCACAAATCTGGGTTATATTTCTGTATTCTACGTCTCACGACCCACAAAACATGTATGTAAAATGTTTATGTAAATAATCCCTTATAGTGAGCACATAACATTGCCACATAGTGAGAAACTAATACTACCATACAGAGATACCAATGCAATACTGTGCCCACCTAATGCTGACAGATATTACAATAGTGCCGCATAGTGTCCATCTAGTGCTGCCAGATACTGTCTACATGTGCCATACAGCAAACACGTAATAGTGCCACATAGTGTCCATCTAGTGCTGCCAGATACTGTCTACATGTGTCATACACGTAATAGTGCCACATCAGTGATAGGGGCCAATAAAAGGTGCAAGCGCTGGGGCAAACGATATAATGAGCTTCCACTAATACATCAACTAAAGTGCAACTGAGTTCCTCTCCAACCTCATGGTGTCCTTACCAATCTGTATGCGCATCATCAATAACCAAGAGAATCTTGGGCTTCAGGACCACGGGAGGCGCAGGAGGTCCTGTCTGTTCCACCAGGCCCGCCGCAGCTTGGGTGGTCTGTTTTACTGCATTGGTGATGGAGCTGAAGAGACTGGATCCAGAGGTTGAAGTGGAGGAAACTGGGACTTGTTGAGGTGGTTGTTGCTTCCTCTCCAGAGCTGGAGATACAGGAGAGCTGGTGGAGTTCTCCGGCCGCTGAAGATCCATCATGTAGCCATTAGGAAGGTTGGCCACAAAGCTGCTGTCAGAGAGTCGTCTACGGAGGAAATTCATGGCTGCAGCTCAGTGCAGGGTATCAAAAGCTTGTGGGTCTTGTTTTGGGGGATCTTTGTTCTTCTGCAACAACACTCAGTCTAAAAAGAAAAAAAAAACACACGAAATGTCATGAATCATGCTATCATACTGCCTCCTATGTACAAGAATATAACTACTATAATACTGCCCCCTATGTACAAGAATATAACTACTATAATACTGCCCCCTATGTACAAGAATATAATTACTATAATACTGCCCCCTATGTACAAGAATATAACTACTATAATACTGCCCCCTATGTACAAGAATATAACTACTATAATACTGCCCCCTATGTACAAGAATATAACTACTATAATACTGCCCCCTATGTACAAGAATATAACTACTATAATACTGCTCCCTATGTACAAGAATATAACTACTATAATACTGCCCCCTATGTACAAGAATATAATTACTATAATACTGCCCCCTATGTACAAGAATATAACTACTATAATACTGCCCCCTATGTACAAGAATATAACTACTATAATACTGCCCCCTATGTACAAGAATATAACTACTATAATACTGCCCCCTATGTACAAGAGTATAACTACTATAATACTGCCCCCTATGTACAAGAATATAACTACTATAATACTGCTCCCTATGTACAAGAATATAACTACTATAATACTGCCCCCTATGTACAAGAATATACCTACTATAATACTGCCCCCTATGTACAAGAATATATCTACTATAATACTGCTCCCTATGTACAAGAATATAACTACTATAATACTGCCCCCTATGTACAAGAATATAACTACTATAATACTGCCCCCTATGTACAAGAGTATAACTACTATAATACTGCCCCCTATGTACAAGAATATAACTACTATAATACTGCCTTCTATGTACAAGAATATAACTACTAAAATACTGCTCATATGTACAAGAATATAACTACTGTAATACTGCCCCCTATGTACAAGAATATAACTACTGTAATACTGCCCCCTATGTACAAGAATATAACTACTATAATACTGCCCCCTATGTACAAGAATATAACTACTGTAATACTGCCCCCTATGTACAAGAATATAACTACTGTAATACTGCCCCCTATGTACAAGAATATAACTACTATAATACTGCCCCCTATGTACAAGAATATAACTACTGTAATACTGCCCCCTATGTACAAGAATATAACTACTATAATACTGCCCCCTATGTACAAGAATATAACTAATATAATAATACCCATATGTACAAGAATATAACTACTATAATACTGCTCATATGTACAAGAATATAACTACTATAATACTGCCCCCTATGTACAAGAATATAACTACTATAATACTGCTCCTATGTACAAGAATATAACTACTATAATACTGCCCCCTATGTACAAGAATATAACTACTATAATACTGCCCCCTATGTAGAAGAATATAACTACTATAATACTGCCCCTATGTACAAGAATATAACTACTATAATACTTCTATGTACAAGAATATAACTAGAATAATACTGCCTCCTATGTACAAGAATATAACTACTATGATACTGCTCCCCTATGTACAAGAATATAACTACTATAATACTGCACCCTATGTACAAGAATATAACTACTATAATACTGCCCCCTATGTAGAAGAATATAACTACTATAATACGGCCCCCTATGTAGAAGAATATAACTACTATAATACTGCCCCCTATGTACAAGAATATAACTACTATAATACTGCCCCCTATGTACAAGAATATAACTACTATAATACTGTCCCCTATGTACAAGAATATACCTACTATAATACTGCTCATGTGTACAAGAATATAACTACTATAATACTGCTCCAATGTACAAGAATATAACTACTATAATACTGCTCCTATGTACAAGAATATAACTACTATAATACTGCCTCCTATCTACAAGAATATACCTACTATAATACTGCCTCCTATGTACAAGAATATAACTACTATAATACTGCCTCCTATGTACAAGAATATAACTACTATAATACTGCCTCCTATGTACAAGAATATAACTACTATAATACTGCTCCAATGTACAAGAATATAACTACTATAATACGGCCCCCTATATACAAGAATATAACTACTATAATACTGCTCCTATGTACAAGAATATAACTACTATAATACTGCCCCCTGTGTACAAGAATATAACTACTATAATAGTGCCCCCTATGTACAAGAATATAACTACTATAATACTGCTCCTATGTGCAAGAATATAATTACTATAATACTGCCCCCTGTGTACAAGAATATAATTACTATAATACGGCCTCCTATGTACAAGAATATAACTACTATAATACGGCCTCCTATGTACAAGAATATAACTACTATAATACTGCCCCCTATGTACAAGAATATAACTACTATAATACTGCTCCTATGTACAAGAATATAACTACTATAATACTGCCTCCTATGTACAAGAATATAATTACTATAATACTGCCCCCTGTGTACAAGAATATAATTACTATAATACTGCCCCCTGTGTACAAGAATATAACTACTATAATAGTGCCCCCTGTGTACAAGAATACAACTACTATAATACTGCCCCCTATGTACAAGAATATAACTACTATAATACTGCCCCAATGTACAAGAATATAATTACTATAATACTGCCCCCTGTGTACAAGAATATAACTACTATAATACTGCTCCCTATGTACAAGAATATAACTACTATAATACTGCCCCCTATGTACAAGAATATAACTACTATAATACTGCCCCCTATGTACAAGAATATAACTACTATAATACTGCCCTCTATGTACAAGAATATAACTACTATAATACTGCCCCCTATGTACAAGAATATAACTATTATAATACTGCCCCCTATGTACAAGAATATAACTACTATAATACTGCTCCCTATGTACAAGAATATAACTACTATAATACTGCCCCCTATGTACAAGAATATAACTACTATAATACTGCCTCCTATGTACAAGAATATATCTACTATAATACTGCCCCCTATGTAAAAGAATATAACTACTATAATGCTGCCTCCTATGTACAAGAATATAACTACTATAATAGTGCCCCCTATGTACAAGAATATAACTACTATAATACTGCCCTCTATATACAAGAATATAACTACTATAATACTGCCTCCTATGTACAAGAATATAACTACTATAATACTGCTCCCTATGTACAAGAATATAGCTACTATAATACTGCCTCCTATGTACAAGAATATATCTACTATAATACTGCCCCCTATGTACAAGAATATAACTACTATAATAGTGCCCCCTATGTACAAGAATATAACTACTATAATACTGCCCCCTATGTACAAGAATATAACTACTATAATACTGTCCCCTATGTATAAGAATATAACTACTATAATACTGCCCCCTGTGTACAAGAATATAACTACTATAATACTGCCTCCTATGTACAAGAATATAACTACTATAATACTGCTCCCTATGTACAAGAATATAACTACTATAATACTGCCCCTATGTACAAGAATATAACTACTATAATACTGCTCCTATATACAAGAATATAGCAACTATAATACTGCCCCCTATGTACAAGAATATAACTACTATAATACTGCCCTCTATATACAAGAATATAACTACTATAATACTGCCTCCTATGTACAAGAATATAACTACTATAATACTGCCCCCTGTGTACAAGAATATAACTACTATAATACTGCCTCCTATGTACAAGAATATAACTACTATAATACTGCTCCCTATGTACAAGAATATAACTACTATAATACTGCCCCCTATCTACAAGAATATAACTACTATAATACTGCCCCCTATCTACAAGAATATAACTACTATAATACTGCCCCCTATGTACAAGAATATAACTACTATAATACTGCTCCTATGTACAAGAATATAACTACTATAATACTGCCCCCTATGTACAAGAATATAGCTACTATAATACTGCTCCCTATGTACAAGAATATAGCTACTATAATACTGCTCCATATGTACAAGAACATAACTACTATAATACTGCCCCCTGCTATCTTTTTGTTAGGTTTTGTTATACACAGTTTTGCATTTAGTGCCACAATGGATGTTTTGTGTATTGGGATAGCTCTTCAGATCCTATCATGTAACGCTCCGGTGTATAAGTGGGTTATACTGAATTCGGTTCCTCTGTGTTGCGCTCCGATAGCGGATGTACATTTGTTTAATCTTAGATGTTATATTCCCCCCTGACTCGCTGAGTCACTAAGCTCAGAGTATTTGTGGCTCCGGATCTTTCTGGGTTCTTTAAAACATTAAGAACACAGGAAACATCTTCACGTTATCAGATGCATACAGCAATAATGTGCCCCAGGGGGAACACTATGTGGGACGGACGACAAACATGCATCATTTCCTGTATACCGACAGGACCGGGTATTTATAGGTTTGTGGCCATCAAATCTCCCAAGTAATCTAGTCTTATGTAAATGTCTTAGGTATGGCATATTGGAATGTTCCGCAGCTAATATAATCTCTGCTTGCTTTTAGTGAATAGAAACATCTTGTCTACATCCAAAGAGCCTGAAAACCTGTTGTAACTTTGTGGTTCTTACACCTATTTGTTTTAATGTGCCATCATCTGCCACAGATCTCCTTCTTATAACTATTATATTGTTACTAGCGGATATATCCGGCTTCGCCCGAGTTAATGTGGTACAGGTGTTTACGTGTTGGTCCTACAGAAAATTTTATGAAGTTGTGGTTACTTTAGAGGAACCATGGAATAAAATCTGTATACACAGAGAAGCGTTAGATTATCCTCAGGCTGCATGCACTGATGTCCCTCTGCAGAATGCGCCACCCCTCCTCACTTAGGACCCAAAGAATGTTCGCGCCAAATTGTGTCGAGTCAGTCAGTGAGTGGGGGCTTTTGAGATATATATATATTGTAGCAACACGGGGGTTAATGAATACGCCAAATGGTTAGTTTATTTATACAAGTTTTAGCAGAACATAAACGACTGGGTCTCCAGAGAAATCATAAAGTTTGCAAAAGTCCTTTCAATTTAATCCTTCATAGTCCACAGGGGGAGCAAGTAAGTCCACAGCTGAGGGAGACAGTAATAAGTCCATTTGTTTTCACAGACCTGTAGTTGTCCAGAGCGCAGCTGGTCTTTAAGTCGTAGTGTCTCTAGACCTCAATCAGAGGGCCATAGCTCCCCAAGCGTCCCGGCAGAACAACACGGCTCTCCGCCTGGTCACAGCGTCTCTCTCTGTTTACAACAGGAGTCAGGTTCACCAGAAGTCTGGTCACAACGCAAGTCTGGTTCCAACTGCAGTCTGGTTCTCCCAGACACACACATCTCCTCCTTACTTCCACCTGTCCATTTACATAGCTTGCTGGTTCAGGTGGAAGAACTGGCCTGGAGTATTATTGGACCGATGTACATCACAGTAGCTAACAACCTCTGTGACATACATCTTCCATTCCATACCATACCTGTGGGTGTTTTTCCTCTTGTCTCAGGCACCAGACTGACTGTCTGTTGCCCCCTACAGGCCATTCTCTGTAGCACACCCCTACAATAGATAGATCGATCGATAGTCAGATATGAGATAGATAGATAGATAGATAGGAGATAGATAGGAGATAGATAGACAGATATGAGATAGATAGATAGATAGATAGATAGATAGGAGATAGATACATAGATAGATATGAGATAGATAGATAGATAGATAGATAGATAGATAGATAGATAGATAGGAGATAGATAGATAGATAGGAGATAGATAGATAGATAGGAGATAGATAGATAGGAGATAGATAGGAGATAGATAGGAGATAGATAGATAGATAGATAGATAGATAGATAGGAGATAGATAGATAGATAGATAGATAGATAGATAGATAGATAGATAGATAGATATGAGATAGATAGATAGATATGAGATAGATAGATAGATAGATATGAGATAAATAGATAGATAGATAGATAGATAGATAGATAGATAGATAGATAGATAGATAGATAGGAGATAGATAGATAGATATGAGATAGATAGATAGGAGATAGATATGAGATAGATACATAGATAGATAGGAGATAGATAGATAGATAGATAGGAGATAGATAGATAGATAGATAGATAGATACGAGATAGATAGATAGATAGATAGATATTATGTCTTAAAAGCGATGGTCTCATTTGCACAATCCCTTTGCAGTGGGTAGATCTAAATTCTTTTTGGGGGGAGAGGGAGGAGGATAAAGAGTCTACCTGCTGGGACCCCCATTAAAAAGCATTTGGTAGAGTCAAAAGTGACACTGCAGGGAGAACGACTCATTACATGGCAGCCATAAGAACGACATGGGGTGGAAAAAGATTGTGCAGCTGAAATTGCAGGGATTTGTTGCAGTGTATCAGTGTAGACTATCTTCTGAGTCAGACGGTGCACCAGCAATATAAATGTTCCCTGCCTGTCCTTGTTGTTAACGCCTACCTAGTGTACATTGTAACAAAAGAGAAGATGTTCAGTAACATTGTGTATATTTTAAAGGGGATGCTCTTTTTTAGAAACCTCTGGGAGGTCAATGGCTGGGATCACACAGGGCGAATTTGCCGCGGAAATTCTGTGCGGAATTTTGCTGCGGCAAGTCCGCCTGCAGCCGCTACTCCTGAGATTAGCCAGCCATGTGGACGAGATTTGTCAAAAATCTTGGCCACACGGGACAGCCAATCCGTCGCAACAAAGCCGGCATAGGCCGGCACTGTGGCGCGGATTCCCCAGCCACAGTATGTCCAATTTTATTTTTTCTGTTGCGGCCACACTGCTCTCTATGGAAGTGCTGGCCGCAACGGAAAAGCACGCGGCCAAGCCGCTCCAAAACCCGCGGCTAAGTGCCACAGGTTTTGGAGCTGCGCTTATTCCACGGAAATCTCACGTTTTTTTGCTGCGGCAAAACCGCAAGATCTTTGGTGGGATTCCACCCTGTGAGAACCCATCCTATAGGTTACACAGACAAACAGCTGATTTCAATGTGTTATACTTTATTTTTCCTGCGGGAGTGCTGCAGGGAAATTGAACACTCGCTGCCAGGCTGTCTTGCAGATTATAGTTGATCACTGGAGTTTACAGCAGCAGGGCATCATGTGATCATTTATCATTATGGACTCTTCTAACAAAAGATGGATTGTTCAAAGCGAAGAACCCCTATAAAAGGGGTGTCCAGGGAGAGGAAATACCTGATCCAATCTGGCCCCTCCTGTTCTGTGGTCCCTCCACCTTCCCAGGGTCGGTTATGTCATCACAGGGGGCCTGGCAATAACCAAGCCAGACACCATATCTGTGATGGCCAATGTAGACACAGAGAAAGGCGCTGGCTTACTTTTCCAACAGCCAGCCCCCTGCGATGACAACACCGCCAACGAAAAGTCCCGTCCATGTAATCCGGTGCTGGAGCCAAGCAGCGAATGGAGGCACCGGCGCTGGATCAGGTATTTCTCTTTCCTGGATAACCACTTTAAAGGTGTTGCATCATTTTAGAAGAACTTGGCTGTTTTCTTCCAGAAACAGCGCCACTTTCGCCCATCGCTTTGTGTGCGGAACTGCAGCGGAGGCTTAGTTGTGTGAGGAGCAGACAAGGTCTACGTTTTTCTAATCTAATGCAACCCCCGTACTTTTTAAAACCTTTTGATATGTCTTAGGGACATGCGGCAAAAGGTTTGATCACTGGGGGTCCGGCTGCTGAGACCCCATGGATCGACTGAACGAGCCAGGTAAAGCGCTCGTGTGTTGTCACCGCTCACTAGCTGAAGAAGGCTCATTAGACCGTCCTGTGAGTGATCAGAGACGACCCGGGGATGAGGTCTTCTGCTGCTTTGTTCTCGTGATCAGTGGTGGTCTCAGCAGCCGCACCCCATGATTACATCTTAAACGTCGAAAGTTTTTAGAAAGAGACGTTATACTTTAATGTGCTCTGTGCTTCAAAGCCGCAGCATCGCAGCCGACGGGGTGCCATCTTATGGAAGACTGATGAAACTTCAGTGGGGTTACTACTGAAATATTTATTCCCTCCGTCAGGTTGGATTGGGCCGTCTGTGGAGCCATCTACAGGTCTCTCCAGAGATGTTGGACTGGGTACAAGTCAGGCTCTTGCTGGAACACCCAGGGACATTCCCAGAGTTATCCCCCTTCCTGTGTGGTCTTGGCTGTGTCCTTGGGGTCATTGTCTTGTTGGAAAGTGACCCTCCTGCCCAGTCTGAGGTCCCTTGCGCTCTGGATCAGGTATTCATTATCTCTGTACATTGTTCCATCCAGCTTTCCATCCCCCCTGACTAGTCTCCCCTCCCCAAGCATGATGTTCCACCACCAGGCTTCACTGTAGGGATGGTATTGGGCAGATGATGAGCGGCGCCTAGTTTCCATCCACCCTGACCGGTCTCCTTTCCCACATCATGATGCTCCCCCACCAGGCTTCACTGTAGGGATGGCATTGGGCCGGTGATGAGCGGTGCCTGGTTTCCATCCAGCTTGACTAGTCTCTCCTCCCCCAGCATGATGCTCCACCACCAGGCTTCACTGTAGGGATGGTATTGGGGCAGTGATGAGCGGCGCCTGGTTTCGATCCAACCTGACCGGTCTCCCCTCCCCTAGCACGATGTTCCACCACCAGACTTTACTGTAAGGATGGTATTGGGCAGATGATGAGCGGCGCCTGGTTTCCATCCACCCTGACTGGTCTCTTCTCCCCAGCCTGATGCTCCACCACCAGCTGTCACTGTAGGGATGGTATTGGGCCAGTGATGAGTGGCGCCTGGTTTCCTCCGAACAGAACGCTTAGAATTGAGCCCAAAAAGTTCCATCTAGGTGTCATAAGAGCAGAGAATCTCCCCGATTACTTAGTTTGGGGTCACCGGCTCTAGGAAGAGCCCTGGTTGTTCTTCCATGTAAGTATTATGGCGGCCGCTGGGATCTTGGTCTCCTCTCTTACAAGACCCTTCTCCCCCTTAGTTTGGGGTCGCCGGCTCTAGGAAGAGTGCTGGTTGTTCTTCCATGTAAGTATTATGGGGCCGCTGGGCTCTTGGTCTCCTCTCTTACAAGACCCTTGTCCCTTTAATTTGGTGGTCGGCAGCTCTAGGAAAGTCCTGGTTCTTTTCCATGTAAGTATTATGGCGGTCGCTGGGTTCTTGGTCACCTCTCATACAAGGCCCTTCTCCCCCTTAGTTTGGTGGTCGGCGGCTCTAGGAAGAGTCCTGGTTGTTCTTCCATGTAAGTATTATGGGGTCCGCTGGGCTCTTGGTCTCCTCTCTTACAAGACCCTTCTCCCCCTTAGTTTGGGGTCGGCGGCTCTAGGAAGAGCCATGGTTGTTCCTCCATGTAAGTATTATGGGGGCCACTGGACTCTTGGTCTCTTCTCTTATAAGATCCTTCTTCCCCTTAGTTTGGTGGCTCTAGGAAGAGTCCTGGTTGTTCCTCCATGTAAGTATTATGGGGGCTGCTGAGCTCTTGGGAACTTTCAGTGCAGCAGAAATGTTTTGTAGCTTCTCCAGATCTGTGCCCCCACACAATCCTGTCTCTGAGCTCCGCAGGCAGTTCTGTCCTCCTCATGGCTTGGTTTTGGCTCTGATATGCATTGTGAGATCTTATATAGATGGGGGGTGTACTTTACAAAGATTTCTTACATTCTGGCATTCTACACTTTGTCATTATGGGACACCTATTACAGAATGAGGGGGGGGGGGGGTACTTCATTTTTTTTTTACTTTGCACAAGGCCTCAATAAAACAAAACTTAAAAAAAAAAAATGAAAGGGTCTGAAGACTTTCTGAATGCAGTGTAAATCTCCCCTAATGCTGAACTTAGTGGAGTGGCCCTTTAAGAAACATTTTTTAACTACTAAAGATGTTGGGAATCTAATTCCGGATCAGTTACTACAGGTTTTGGCTCTCACTCAAATCCGTACATATGCCCAGAAATAACATAAGCTTGTGTGACATCGATGTAATCCCTGTATAATAGGATATGGCCACTTCCCTCCCCAACCCCTAGATGGCGCTCTCACAGCAGTAATCTATGTGCTTAGGCTTAGGAGATGTCTGGCGTTTCCCCGTAAGTCTTGGAGAAAGGATTTATAAATGCGCCATGTGGGATTTACAAGTAAAGAATGAACAAAAATAAAACCCTCTCCAAATAGTGATTTTTTTTCCGTTTGACCTAATTTTATCAAACTGGTTTATATCTGTCTGCTGGATGCACTGGAGACAGAGGCGAGCGGCATCGCTGCATGCAGTGTAAAGTATGGGATCAACAGATGATCCCCAGATGTATCTATTATTATAGGGGCCCCGGACAGAGCTCAGCTTGGGGCCCAACTTCAGTTACTTTCTCAGAATCGTTCCCTTGTTAGACTGCAGTCATTTATAATATACGCTACTCAAAAAATTAACATATAAATCACATATCAGATCTCAATGAATGAAAGTCGCGCTCGAGGACCTTCAGAGACAGATCACATGATTATTTACTGTGAGTTTGTGACTGTGGAGTGAAATAGCTCTTCTGCCATTCCCCCCAAATGGTCTTAGAGCTCACTAGGATTGCCTCCATCGGTCACAGTCATGCCATACATATACCACCCACCAATGACGTAGTCGGCAGGATGGTGCCAGCGGCGGAGTGCAGCCACCCCCTAGAAGGTGTCCGGTGGCTAGAGGACTACCAACATAAAAGGAAGGGGGGGATGTAAGGTGGGAACGTAAGGGGTAGATTCCCTTTTCATGTGCCTACCTCTATATGATCAAAGACAGAGGTCACATATTTATTTATCGTGATTTTGTGGCATTGGATAGGTCATCAATAGTTGATTGGAAGGGGCCCGCCACTTGGGATCCCAGCTGATCAGCTGATCGCAGTGACAGCAGCGCTTGGGTGAGCAGTCCATACCAGGCACAGCGCTGTACGTCACATTGCAGCCCAATCCCACTCACTGGAATGGAACAGAACTGCTCTCAGGCCCTGTGACTGATGTACCTGAATCTGGAGGTATCACTCCTTAAGGAGAGCGCCAAGAAGGTCAGGAGACTTATAAGACCATGCATGCTCCTCTGGGTAATATGCAATTAAGGGAAATAGAACAATCCCTCTGCAGCGCCACCTATTGGATGGTAGCTTTCCTTCAAATCAATGCCTGACCCTTTAGACAGCTCTTTTAGAAAATTGATTGGGCATTGAATCACAAGCCTGAGAAGAGACGGCAGTACTCCCCTCCATACAAACGTCTGCATGACCCAGGATGGAACTCTACGTCATTTTGTGTGAAGGGGTTAAAACCACATGAATAAATCTTTAAGTAAACAAAATACCCTTCATTTCCCCATTTCAGAAATAATGCCCACTGTGCCCCCTCTGAAAAATAATGGCCTCAACATCCCTTTCAAGCAATAAAGTAGAAGCCAGTATGGACCTCCTCTATCGCTCCTCCAGTCACTGGCAGCCAGTACCACCATCCTCCTCTGTCGCTCCCCGGTCACTGGCAGTCAGGGCTGCCATCCTTCTCTGTCGCTGGCAGTCAGGGCCGCCGTCCTCCTCTGTCGCTGGCAGTCAGTGCCGCCGTCCTCTTCTGTCGCTCCTCCGGTTGCTGGCAGTCAGCACCGCCGTCCTCCTCTGTCGTTCCCCGGTCGCTGGCAGTCAACGCCGCCGTCCTCCTCTGTCACTTCTCCAGTTGCTCGCAGTCAGGGCCGCCGTCCTCCTCTGTCGCTCCCCGGTCTCTGGCAGTCAGCGCCGCCGTTCTCCTCTGTCGCTCCCCAGTCACTGGCAGTCAGGGCCGCCATCCTCCTCTGTCGCTCCCCGGTCTCTGGCAGTCAGCGCCGCCGTCCTCCTCTGTCGCTCCCCAGTCGCTGGCAGTCAGTGCCACCATCCTCCTCTGTCGTTCCCCGGTCTCTGGCAGTCAGCGCCGTCGTCCTCCTCTGTCGTTCCCCGGTCGCTGGCAGTCAGTACCGCCGTCCTCCTCTGTCGCACCCCGGTCTCTGGCAGTCTGCGCCACCGTCCTCCTCTGTCGCTCCCCGGTCTCTGGCAGTCAGCGCTGTCATCCTCCTCTGTCGCTCCCCGGTCACTTGCAGTCAGGGCCGCCGTCCTCCTCTGTCGCTCCCCAGTCGCTGGCAGTCAGTGCCGCCATCCTCCTCTGTCGCTCCCCGGTCGCTGGCAGTCAGCACCGCCGTCCTCCTCTGTCGCTCCTCCGGGCGCTGGCAGCCAGTACAGTCGTCGTCCTCTGAATTCTGTGTTATGCGATCATGTGACAAACACAGGATTGCTGCCGGCATTCCTCGGCCTCACTAATGCTGACCCCGGGGATTGACTGCACTGATCTGTGGAACACAGCAGGGGACAGCGGCGCTGACAGCCAGTGACCGGGCAGCGACAGAGGAGGTCTTTACTTTATTAAACTCACCTAAAAATATATATTTAAAACTGGGGCAACTGACATACCTGACCCAGCAGCCCCCTGTGACCGACCCCAGGACCTCAGCAGCCCCGTGTGACCGACCCCAGGACCCCAGCAGCACCCTGTGACTGACCCCGGCAGCCCTCTGGGACCGACCCCAGGACCCCAGCAGCCAGTTGCCCCCACCGTTGCAGTGAGTGGTATTTTGAAGACTAACAGGGACTGTTCAGTCGAGGATCACTCACATGTGCACTAATTGTCAGAAACCAACCACTCTAGTTCCCTGTTGTACCGCCTCTAGCTTGGATACAAGATGTGATATGGGAAGGGAGGGGGGCATGGAGGCTCTAGTTCCCTGTTGTACCGCCTCTAGCTTGGATACAAGATGTGATACAGGCGGGCATAGGGGCTCTAGTACTCTGTTGTTCTGATCAGATGCTCCTCTCTACTGGTGGTCTATAGGGGACGTCCTGAGCCCGGTCACCTTGTGTGCCCCCATCCACTGATCCCAACAACCCCTAACAGTCTGGTCAGATGCTCCTCTCTACTGGTGGTCTGTAGGGGGCGTCCTGAGCCCGGTCACCTTGTGTGCCCTCACACATCCACTGGTCCCAACACCTCCTAATAGTCTGGTCAGATGCTCCTCTACTGGTGGTCTGTAGGGGACGTCCTGAGCCCGGTCACCTTGTGTGCCCTCACACATCCACTGGTCCCAACACTTCCTAACAGTCTGGTCAGATGCTCCTCTACTGGTGGTCTGTAGAGGGTCCTGAGCCCGGTCACCTTGTGTGCCCTCACACATCCACTGGTCCCAACACCTCCTAATAGTCTGGTCAGATGCTCCTCTACTGGTGGTCTGTAGAGGGTGTCCTGAGCCCGGTCACCTTGTGTGCCCTCACACACCCACTGGTCCCAACACTTCCTAACAGTCTGGTCAGATGCTCCTCTACTGGTGGTCTGTAGAGGGTCCTGAGCTCGGTCACCTTGTGTGCCCTCACACATCCACTGGTCCCAACACCTCCTAATAGTCTGGTCAGATGCTCCTCTCTACTGATGGTCTGTAGGGGGCGTCCTGAGCCCGGTCACCTTGTATGCCCTCACACATCCACTGGTCCCAACACCTCCTAACAGTCTGGTCAGATGCTCCTCTATACTGGTGGTCTATAGGGGGCGTCCTGAGCCCGGTCACCTTGTGTGCCCCCATCCACTGGTCCCAACACCTCCTAACAGTCTGGTCAGATGCTCCTCTATACTGGTGGTCTATAGGAGGTGTCCTGAGACTGGTCACCTTGTTTGGCCATCCAGCTTCACACATACCAATAATGCGCCCCCCTCTGGTAACGGGGTGACACGGAGTCGTGGAGGCGTTAAGTTGTCAACAAGCTCTACACAAGCGGAAGAAGAGGTCACTGCACACAAGGGGCCTCCGAGAGCCTCTTATAGGCCAAGGACGGAACCACTTTTAGGGCCTCCGGTGACAAGACCGTTCATCTAATCACCACAACTCTCATCATTACAGATCTGTCTGGAACCGCATGGCGGGTTTGGCAGCGAAATAACAAGTTCTTCTGCGGTCCGGGGGGGGGGGGGGGGGGGTATAGTCCACAATGAGTGTATAAATAAATGAGCACTAAGGGGGTTGTCTGCATTGAACCATCTCTGGACAACCCCTTCCCGTACAATACCATAACAGTGCCATACACCCCCTCTACCCGCTGTGTCCTGTGATGGCGCTCGGTCCCCCGCTCCAGAGATCCATCACTGAGCTCTGTTATCGCCTGCAGCCGCTGTGGCGTCCCATAAAACGGGCAGAACTGCAGCCATAAACATGGACCGGAGCGGTGGGGACCGAGCGATATAGCGGACATCAGTAGAGCGAGTATGTGCCAGTTGGTTATGTTAGCGCACAGGGAAGAGGTTGTCCGGAGTCCTCTTAACTTGGACAACCCCTTTAGGTGGGAGGGCAAAATGTTCCAAAACAAATCAGGAGCCAATTAGCATTCGATGGGAGGTGCATGCCGAACGAGCGCACAAAGTTATTGGCTAGTTGTTGGAAGACAGTGATTACCTGTTCACACCAAACGGTAATTAATCGTCCAGTGACTACTTGTAGGTGAGCTGAAACAAAGAGACTACTAAACAAATTCCCCCTGGCACCAAGTCGGTGGCCGTGCTTAGATCGCCCTATCGAGTGGCTATTCAGACGCTAGTTGTCCCGTGTGAAGGCAGCCTTAGGCTAACTGTTAAGTCTGGCAGGAGCGAAGAGTGTGACTATGGGCTCCGCCACAGTCCTGCCTCTATTTCGTTATTCAGGACTTGAGGAAAGTTGGGTGGGTGCTACAATGGATCCGCATTGGCTGCCACCCAACTTTCTCGGAAACAGATAAAGCTAAGAAACTAAGTCAGGGTTAAACGGCAAGGACACTCGCCGTGACTGGAGACGTCTAGAAGGAATGATTGAGGAGCGGGCATCAGGGCGGGCATGACATAAACCTCTGTTGCTGTCACTTTGTGATGTGGGGACATGAGGAGATGCTGGATGGGTTGGCGCGGCTGTGTGGGCGTCCTGTCAGCTCTCGTCAGCCGCCTCCTCTCTGCAGAGCGCTCAGCCAAACGGAGGATTCTGCACCAACCCAGCAAATACCATTACATAGTGCCCAGTGCTACGCCAGTCTAGTGCCAATCATTTTGGAGATCACTTTACTGCAGTATTAGGGGAGCACTATATGGCAGTATTATGTGGGTACTGTTATGCTGGCATTTTACTGTAGTATTATATGAATGCTATAGGGCGGTATTATGGGGGCACTATATAGCATTATTATGTAAACACTATATGGCAGTATTATGTCAGTGCTGTAAGATGAGAAGAACTTGATTGCAGTATTATATGGGCACTCATTGTGTCAGTGAAATTTGTTGGGAACTTGCTTGCAGTGTGCCGCATTGTTTTGCCACATTATGGCAGTATTGCGTGGGTACTGTTTTGGCACTTAGTATTATGAGAGCAGTATGATAGGGACACTGTGTGACATGATTATGTGGGCATTACATGGCAGTAATATGTTAGTGCTGTGAGTTGAGAACATGATTGTAGTACTATGGTATTTAGGCACTTTGTGGCAATATTGTGTGGAACATGGTTTTGCCACATTATAGCAGTATTATGTAGTACAGTATGGCAGTATTATGTGGGTGCTGTCATTTGTGCTCTTTTCGATAGTTTCATACAAAGCACTATAAAGCAGCATTATGTGGGTGTTGTCATTTGGACATTTTACTGTAGTGGTATGTGATAACTGTATGGCAGCATTATGTAGCCACTCTATAGCAGTATTATGTGGTTGCTGTTATTTGCGCACGTTACAATAGCATCATATATGCATTGCATGGCAGCATTATATGGGTGCTATCATTAGAGCACATTACCATGGTATCCTATAGACACTGTATCGTAGCATAATGAGGGTACTATATGCGCCGCCCTACATTGTATCCCTCATCCACAGCACTGCCCTACATTGTATCCCTCAACCACAGCACCGCCCTACATTATATCCCTCATCCACAGCACCGGCCTACATTGTATCCCTCAACCACAGCCCCGCCCTACATTGTATCCCTCAACCACAGCACCGCCCTACACTGTATCCCTTATTCACAGCACCGCGCCGACCTACATTGTATCTCTCATCCCCCGCAACGCGCCACCGTACATTGTATCCCTCATCCACAGCATTCGCGTCACCCTACATTGCCTCCCTCATCCACAGAACTGCGCCGGCCTAAATTGGATTCCTCATCTACAGCACCGCCCTACATTGCCTCCCTCATCCACAGCACTGCGCCGCCCTACATTGTATCCCTCATCCACAGCACCGCGCCACCGTACATTGCCTCCCTTATCCACAGTACTGCCCTACATTGCCTCCCTCATCCACGGCACCACCCTACATTGTATCCCTCATCCACAGCACCGTGCCGCCCTACATTGTATCCCTCATCCACAGCACCGCCCCGTTCACATTGTATCCCTCATCCACAGCATCGCGTCACCCTACATTGTATCCCTCATCTCCAGCACCGTGCCGCCGTACATTGTATCCCTCATCCACAGCACCGTCCTACATTGTATCCCTCATCCACAGCACCGCGTTGCCCTACATTGCCTCCCTCATCCACAGGACTGCGCCGCCCTACATTGTATCCCTCATCCACAGCACCGTGCCACCGTACATTGCCTCCCTTATCCACAGTACTGCCCTACATTGCCTCCCTCATCCATGGCACCACCCTACATTGTATCCCTCATCCACAGCACCGTGCCGCCCTACATTGTATCCCTCATCCACAGCACCGCCCCGTTCACATTGTATCCCTCATCCACAGCACCGCGTCACCCGACATTGTATCCCTCATCCCCAGCACCGTGCCGCCGTACATTGTATCCCTCATCCACAGCACCGCCCCGTTCACATTGTATCCCTCATCCACAGCACCGCATCACCCCACATTGTATCCCTCATCGCCAGCACCACGCCGTCCTACATTGTATCCCTCATCCACAGCACCGCGTTGCCCTACATTGCCTCCCTCATCCACAGGACTGCACCGCCCTACATTGTATCCCTCATCCACAGCACCGTGCCGTCCTACATTGTATCCCTCATCCACAGCACCGCGTTGCCCTACATTGCCTCCCTCATCCACAGGACTGCGCCGCCCTACATTGTATCCCTCATCCACAGCACCGTGCCACCGTACATTGCCTCCCTTATCCACAGTACTGCCCTACATTGCCTCCCTCATCCATGGCACCACCCTACATTGTATCCCTCATCCACAGCACCGTGCCGCCCTACATTGTATCCCTCATCCACAGCACCGCCCCGTTCACATTGTATCCCTCATCCACAGCACCGCGTCACCCGACATTGTATCCCTCATCCCCAGCACCGTGCCGCCGTACATTGTATCCCTCATCCACAGCACCGCCCCGTTCACATTGTATCCCTCATCCACAGCACCGCATCACCCCACATTGTATCCCTCATCGCCAGCACCACGCCGTCCTACATTGTATCCCTCATCCACAGCACCGCGTTGCCCTACATTGCCTCCCTCATCCACAGGACTGCACCGCCCTACATTGTATCCCTCATCCACAGCACCGTGCCGTCCTACATTGTATCCCTCATCCACAGCACCGCGTTGCCCTACATTGCCTCCCTCATCCACAGGACTGCGCCGCCCTACATTGTATCCCTCATCCACAGCACCGTGCCACCGTACATTGCCTCCCTTATCCACAGTACTGCCCTACATTGCCTCCCTCATCCATGGCACCACCCTACATTGTATCCCTCATCCACAGCACCGTGCCGCCCTACATTGTATCCCTCATCCACAGCACCGCCCCGTTCACATTGTATCCCTCATCCACAGCACCGCGTCACCCGACATTGTATCCCTCATCCCCAGCACCGTGCCGCCGTACATTGTATCCCTCATCCACAGCACCGTCCTACATTGTATCCCTCATCCACAGCACCGCGTTGCCCTACATTGCCTCCCTCATCCACAGGACTGCACCGCCCTACATTGTATCCCTCATCCACAGCACCGTGCCGCCCTACATTGTATCCCTCATCCACAGCACCGCCCTACATTGTATCCCTCATCCACAGCCCCTAGCCGCCCTGCATTGTATCCCTCATCCACAGCACCACCTCACCCTACATTGTATCCCTCATCCACAGCACCACACCGCCCTACATTGTATCCCTCATCCACAGCACCACACCGCCCTACATTGTATCCCTCATTCACAGTACTACACCACCCTACATTATATCCCTCATTCACAGCACTGCACCATCCTACATTGTATTCCTCATCCACAGCACCGCGTCGCCCTACATTGTATCCCTCATCCACAGCACCGCCCTACATTGCCTCTCTCATCCACAGGACTGCGCCACCCTACATTGTATCCCTCATCCACAGCACCGTGCCGCCCTACATTGTATCCCTCATCCACAGCACCGCCCTACATTGTATCCCTCATCCACAGCACCACACCGCCCTACATTATATCACTCATCCACAGCCCCTAACCGCCCTGCATTGTATCCCTCATCTACAGCACCGCCCCGCCCTACATTGTATCCCTCAACCACAGCACCGCCCTACACTGTATCCCTTATTCACAGCACCGCGCCGACCTACATTGTATCTCTCATCCCCCGCAACGCGCCACCGTACATTGTATCCCTCATCCACAGCATTCGCGTCACCCTACATTGCCTCCCTCATCCACAGAACTGCGCCGCCCTAAATTGGATTCCTCATCCACAGCACCGCGCTGCTATACATTGCATCCCTCATCTACATTACCACCCTACATTGGATCCCTCATCCACAGCACCGCACCAACCTACATTGTATCCCTCATCCACAGCACCGCCCTACATTGTATCCCTCATCTACAGCACCGCCCTACATTGCCTCCCTCATCCACAGCACTGCGCCGCCCTACATTGTATCCCTCATCCACAGCACCGCGCCACCATACATTGCCTCCCTTATCCACAGTACTGCCCTACATTGCCTCCCTCATCCACGGCACCACCCTACATTGTATCCCTCATCCACAGCACCGTGCCGCCCTACATTGTATCCCTCATCTCCAGCACCGTGCCGCCGTACATTGTATCCCTCATCCACAGCACCGTCCTACATTGTATCCCTCATCCACAGCACCGCGTTGCCCTACATTGCCTCCCTCATCCACAGCACTGCGCCGCCCTACATTGTATCCCTCATCCACAGCACCGTGCCACCGTACATTGCCTCCCTTATCCACAGTACTGCCCTACATTGCCTCCCTCATCCACGGCACCACCCTACATTGTATCCCTCATCCACAGCACCGTGCCGCCCTACATTGTATCCCTCATCCACAGCACCGCCCCGTTCACATTGTATCCCTCATCCACAGCACCACCCCACCCTACATTGTATCCCTCATACACAGCACCACAACGCCCTACATTGTATCCCTCATTCACAGTACTACACCACCCTACATTATATCCCTCATCCACAGCACCGTGCCACCGTACATTGCCTCCCTTATTCACAGTACTGCCCTACATTGCCTCCCTCATCCACGGCAACACCCTACATTGTATCCCTCATCCATAGCACCGTGCCGTCCTACATTGTATCCCTCATCCACAGCACCACCCCGTTCACATTGTATCCCTCATCCACAGCACCGCGTCACCCTACATTGTATCCCTCATCCCCAGCACCGTGCCGCCCTACATTGTATCCCTCATCCACAGCACCGTCCTACATTGTATCCCTGATCCACAGCACCGCGTTGCCCTACATTGCCTCCCTCATCCACAGGACTGTGCCGCCCTACATTGTATCCCTCATCCACAGCACCGCCCTACATTGTATCCCTCATCCACAGCACCGCACCACCCTACATTATATCACTCATCCACAGCCCCTAGCCGCCCTGCATTGTATCCCTCATCCACAGCACCACCCCACCCTACATTGTATCCCTCATCCACAGCACCACACCGCCCTACATTGTATCCCTCATTCACAGTACTACACCACCCTACATTATATCCCTCATCTACAGCACTGCACCATCCTACATTGTATTCCTCATCCACAGCACCGCGTCGCCCTACATTGTATCCCTCAGCCACAGCACCGCCCTACATTGCCTCTCTCATCCACAGCACTGCGCCGCCCTACATTGTATCCCTCATCCACAGCACCGCGCCGCCATATATTGCCTCCCTCATCCACAGTACCGCCCTACATTGTATCCCTCATCCACAGTACCACACCACCCTACATTATATCTCTCTTCCACAGCACCGCACCGCCCTACATTGTATTCCTCATCCACAGCACCGCCCTACATTGTATCCCTCATCCACAGCACCGCGCCGCCCTACATTGTATTCCTCATCCACAGCACCGCCCTACATTGTATCCCTCATCCACAGCACCGCGCCGCCCTACATTGTATCCCTCATCCACAGCACCGCACCGCCCTACATTGTATTCCTCATCCACCGCACCGCCCTACATTGTATCCCTCATCCACAGCACCGCACCGCCCTACATTGTATCCCTCATCCACAGCACCGCACAGCCCTACATTGTATCCCTCATCCACAGCACCGCACCGCCCTACATTGTATCCCTCATCCACAGCACCGCACCGCCCTACATTGTATTCCTCATCCACAGCACCGCCCTACATTGTATCCCTCATCCACAGCACCGCACCGCCCTACATTGTATCCCTCATCCACAGCACCGCACAGCCCTACATTGTATCCCTCATCCACAGCACCGCACCGCCCTACATTGTATCCCTCATCCACAGCACCGCACCGCCCTACATTGTATTTCTCATCCACAGCACCGCCCTACATTGTATCCCCCATCCACAGCACCGCGCCCCCCTACATTGTATCCCTCATCCACAGCACCGCACCGCCCTACATTGTATTCCTTATCCACAGCACCGCCCTACATTGTATCCCTCATCCACAGCACCGCGCCGCCCTACATTGTATCCCTCATCCACAGCACCACACCGCCCTACATTGTATCCCTCATCCACAGTACCACACCACCCTACATTATATCTCTCATCCACAGCACCGCACCGCCCTACATTGTATCCCTCATCCACAGCACCGCCCTACATTATATCCCTCATCCACAGCACCGCACCGCCCTACATTGTATCCCTCATCCACAGCACCGCCCTACATTATATCCCTCATCCACAGCACCGCGCCGCCCTACATTGTATCCCTCATCCACAGCACCACACCGCCCTACATTGTATCCCTCATCCACAGTACCACACCACGCTACATTATATCTCTCATCCACAGCACCGCACCGCCCTACATTGTATTCCTCATCCATAGCACCGCCGTACATTGTATCCCTCATCTACAGCACCGCCCTACATTGCCTCTCTCATCCACAGCACTGCGCTGCCCTACATTGTATCCCTCATCCACAGCACCGCGCCACCATACATTGCCTCCCTTATCCACAGTACTGCCCTACATTGTATCCCTCACCCACAGCACCGCGCCGCCCTACATTGTATCCCTCATCCACAGCACCGCACAGCCCTACATTGTATCCCTCATCCACAGCACCGTGCCACCCTACATTGTATCCCTCATCCACAGCACCGCCCCGTTCACATTGTATCCCTCATCCACAGCACCGCATCACCCCACATTGTATCCCTCATCGCCAGCACCACGCCGCCGTACATTGTATCCCTCATTCACAGCACCGTCCTACATTGTATCCCTCATCCACAGCACTGCGTTGCCCTACATTGTATCCCTCATCCACAGCACCACATCGCCCATTCATCATATTCCTCATCCCCAGCACCGCGCCGCCGTACATTTTATCCCTAATCCACAGCACCGCCCTACATTGTATCGCTCATCCACAGCACGACCCCACCCTACATTGTATCCCTCATTCACAGCACCGCGCCGCCCTACATTGTATTCCTCATCCACAGCACCGCGTCGTCCTACATTATATTCCTCATCCCCAGCACCGCGCTGCCGTACATTGTATCCCTCATCCACAGCACCGTCCTACATTGTATCCCTCATCCACAGCACTGCGCCGCCAT